>NW_026925113.1:0-25650 GCF_032062105.1 Saccostrea cuccullata
AACCGAGATAACGAAATCATAATACATGGCTTCCTTTTTTTATCATGTCCCAGCGACAAACATTTTGTTCCTATTTTTCAAAATGACGGTATTTATCAAAAAATAAAAAATGACAATTACCAAAAATTAAAATATTCAAATATTTTTCAGATAGGAGCAGTATCAGGCTTTTCGGGTGGTCTAGAATCCAACTGAGTCATCTGGGCCAGGAATTGAGCAAAGATTTTCCTGCAAGTGTTACCATTTTTAAGATCCCTCAAGCTATTTCCCATTTGCCCGGGGCATTTTTTCCAAACATTTTTCCTGCAAGAAATACACGAAAACTAAGGATACGAATAGTATATTGGTCCTTTGTATATCATGTCCAAGCAACAAACATTTTGCTCCGATTTTTCAAAATGACAGTACTGGTAAAGAAATAGAAAATTTGTTGCAAAAAATAAAATAGAAATATATTTAAACAGGAGCATGTATCAGTTTTGGGGTTGTTAATTATATAACTGTGTCATCTGAAAAGAATTTTGGAAGTGAAAAATTGCCCTGGGCAAATGGGAAAGAACCTGAGAGACTGCAAGAAATACACAAACACTTGCAGGAATAAATATGATCCTTTCGATATCATGTCCCAGCAATAAACATTTTGGGCCTATTTTACAAAATAATTTGCAAAAATTAAAGTAACCCCAAACGAAATCATTGAAATAATTTTCGTTCTCCAATCTGAAAATTATTTCAATGATTTCGTTTCTGGGAATTGTCACTTTTCTAGATCTCTCAGGCTCTTGAGCATTTGCCCAGGTCATTTTGTAAAATTTTTTAGGAACAAAATGTTTATTGCTCCTTTCTAGCAACAAACATTTTGTTCCTATTTTTCAAAATAACGCTATTTATCAAAATATATTATTCGTCATCTCAGTGTTTGTGTATTTCTTGCAGTAAGAAAGGTTGGAAAAAAATGCCATGGGAAATGGAAAAATCCTGAGGGATCTTGAAAACGGTAACACTTCCAGGAAATTCTTTGCTGAATTCCTGGCCCAGATGACACAGTTATATAATTAACAACCCCAAAAGCCTGATACATGCTCCTGTTTGAAATATATTTCAATATTTTATTTTTTGGAAGTTGTAATTTTCTATTTCTTGACGAATACCGTCATTTTGAAAAATCGGAGCAAAATGTTTGTTGTTGGGACATGATATAAAAAGGAAGCCATGTATTATGATTTCGTAGCCTTAGTTTTCGTGTATTTCTTGCCGGAAAAATGTTTGGAAATAAAAACCCCGGGCAAATGGGAAATAGCCTGAGGGATCTTAAAAAAAGGTAACACTTCCTGGAAAATCTTTGCTCAATTCCTGGCCATCAGATGACTCAGTTGGATTAATAAACGACCCCAAAAGCCTGATACTGCTCCTATCTGAAAAATATTTCGATATTTTATTTTTTGGAAATTGTAATTTTCTATTTCTTGACCCAATACCGTCATTTTGAAAAATCGGAGCAAAATCTTTGTTGCTGGGACATGATATAGAAAGAACCAATATACTATTCGTACCCTTAATTTTCGTGTATTTCTTTTCGTGTATATGTTTCGAAATAAATGCCCCGGGCAAATGGGAAATAGCCTGAGGGATCTTAAAAAAGGTAACACATGGAGGAAAATCTTTGCTCAATTCCTGGCCCAGATAACCCAGTTACATTTCAAACGACCCTAAAAGCCTGAAGAATGCTCCTGTCTGAAAAATATTTCAATGTTTTAATTTTTTGGAATTGTCATTTTTGTTATCTGGGCCAGGAATAGAGCAAAGAAAGAATTTCCTGCAAGAAATACACGTAAACTGAGATAACGAATAATGCTCCTTTCTATATCATGTCCTACCAACAGACATTTTGTTCCTTTTTTTCAAAATGACTGTATTTATCATTCAAAAAATAGATATTATATGACCCCAAAAGCCTGATACTGCTTCTATCTGAAAAATATTTCGATTTTTTATTTTTTGGAAATTGTAATTTTCTATTTCTTGACGAATACCGTCATTTTTTCAAAAATCGGAGCAAAATGTTAGTTGCTGGGACATGATATAGAAAGGACCAACATACTATTCATACCCTCAGTTTTCGTGTATTTCTTGCAGGATAAATGTTTGGAAATAAATGCCCCGGGCAAATGGGAAATAGCCTGAGGGATCTTGAAAACGGTAACACGTGCAGGAAAATCTTTGCTCAATTCCTTGCCCAGATAACTAAGTTACATATTAAACGACCGGAAAAGCCTGATACATGCTCCTGTCTGAAAAAAAATTTCAATGTTTTAATTTTTGGGAATTGTCACGTTATCTCAGTGTTTGTGTACTTCTGTGTATATTGTGTATACATGGAAAGGACCAATATATCGTTCGTATCCTCAGATTTAATGAATATATTGCAGTAAAAAAGTTTGGAAAAAATGTCCCGGGCAAATGGAAAATAGACTAAGGGATCTTGAAAACGGTGACACTTCCAGGAAATTCTTTGCTCAATTCCTGGCCTATATGAGATAGTTACATATTAAACAAGCCACAGAGATTGATTCATGCTCCTATCTGAAAAAATATTTCAATATTTTAATTTTTGGGAATTGTCATTTTTTATTTTTGGACGAATACCGTCATCTTGAAAAATAGGAAGAAAATGTTTGTTGCTGCATGGGACGTGATATGGAAAGGAGCAATATATTATTGTTTATCTGAGTTTTCGTGTATTTCTTGCAGTAAAAACTTTGGAAAAAAATTCCCCGGGCAAATGGAAAATAGGGATCTTGAAAACGGTGACACTTCCAGGAAATTCTTTGCTCAATTCCTGGCCCAGATAACTCAGTTACAAATTAGGCAACCCCAAAGGATTCATACATGCTGCTATCTGAAAAATATTTCAATATTTCATTTTTTGGAAATTTGAATTTTCTATTTCTTGACCAATACCGTCATTTTGAAAAATAGGAGCAAAATGTTTGCTGCTGGAACATGATATAGAAAGGACCAATATACTATTTGTACCCTCAGTTTTCCTGTATTTCTTGCAGGATAAATGTTTGGAAA
The DNA here is from genome assembly GCF_032062105.1 of Saccostrea cuccullata. NCBI lineage: Eukaryota > Metazoa > Mollusca > Bivalvia > Ostreida > Ostreidae > Saccostrea > Saccostrea cuccullata. Next base: position 3,079 of record NW_026925113.1, read on the forward strand.
TAAATGCCTCAGGCAAATGGGAAATAGCCTGAGGGATCTTAAAAACGGTGACACTTGCAGGGAATTCTTTGCGCAATCCCTGGCCTATATAACACAGTTACGTATTAAACAAGCCACAAAGATTGATACATGCTCCTATCTGAAAAAATATTTCAATATTTTAATTTGTGGGAATTGTCATTTTTTTTTATTTTTGGATGAATGCAGTCATCTTGAAAAATAGGAAGAAAATGTTTGTTGCTGTGACATGATATAGAAAGGACCAATTCGTACCCTCAGTTTTTATGTATTTCTTGCAGTAAAAAAGTTTGGAAAAAATGTCCCGGGCAAATGGAAACTAGTCTCAGGAATCTTGAAAACGGTGACACTTCCAGGAAATTCTTTGCTCAATTCCTGACCTATATAACACAGTTACATATTAAAATAGCCACAGAGATTGATACATGCTCCTTTCTGAAAAAATATTTCAATATTTTAATTTTTGGGAATTGTCATTTTTTATTTTGGGACGAATACCGTCATCTTGAAAAATAGGAAGAAAATGTTTGTTGCTGCATGGGACGTGATATGGAAAGGAGCAATATATTATTGTTTATCTCAGTTTTTTGTGTATATCTTGCAGGAAAAAGGTTTGGAAAAAATTCCCCGGGCAAATGGAAAATAGACTAAGGGATCTTGAAAACGGTGACACTTCCAGGAAATTCTTTGCTCAATTCCTGGCCCAGATAACTCAGTTACAAATTAGGCAACCCCAAAGGATGCTGCTATCTGAAAAATATTTCAATATTTCATTTTTTGGAAATTTGAATTTTCTATTTCTTGACCAATACCGTCATTTTGAAAAATAGGAGCAAAATGTTTGCTGCTGGGACATGATATAGAAAGGACCAATATACTATTTGTACCCTCAGTTTTCCTGTATTTCTTGCAGGATAAATGTTTGGAAATAAATGCCTCAGGCAAATGGGAAATAGCCTGAGGGATCTTAAAAACGATGACACTTGCAGGGAATTCTTTGCGCAATCCCTGGCCTATATAACACAGTTACGTATTAAACAAGCCACAAAGATTGATACATGCTCCTATCTGAAAAAATATTTCAAATATTTTAATTTGTGGGAATTGTCTTTTTTTTTTTTTTTTGGATGAATACCGTCATCTTGAAAAATAGGAAGAAAATGTTTGTTGCTGGGACATGATGTAGAAAGGACCAATATGTTATTCGTTATCTCAGTGTTTGTGTATTTGTTTCAGTAAAAAAGTTTGAAAAAAAAAATGTCCCAGGCAAATGGGAAATAGCCTGAGGTATCTTGAGAAGGATGACACCTGCAGAAAATTCTTTGCTCAATTCCTGACCCAGATAACTCAGTTACATATTGAAGAACCCCAAAAGATTGAAACATGCTCCTATCTGAAAAATATTTCAAAATTTCAATATTTTTTGGGACTTGTTATTTTCTATCTTTTGACCAATACCGTCATTTTGAAAAATCGGAGCAAAATGTTTTTGCTGGGACATGATATAGAAAGGGGTCAACATATTATTCTTTATCTCCGTTTTTTGTGTATTTCTTGCAGGAAAAAGGTTTGGAAAAAAATGCCCCAGGCAAATGGGAAATAGCCTGAGGGATCTTGAAAACGTTGAAACTTGCAGGAAATTCTGTGCTGAATATGTGATAATTCAGTTACATATTAAACAACCCCAAAAGATTGATACATTCTCCAATCTGAAAAATATTTCAATATTTCATATTTTTGGAATTGTTTTTTTTTCTTCACCTTTTGACCAATACCGTCATTATAAAAAAATAGGAACGAAATGTTTGTTGCTGCGACATGATGTGGAAAGGACCAATTTATTATTCGTACCCTCAGTTTTTATGTATTTCTTGCATGAAAAAGGTTTGGAAAAAAATGCCTCAGGCAAATGGGAAATAGCCTGAGGGATCTTGAAAACATTGAAACTTGCAGGAAATTCTGTGCTGAATTCCTGGTCCAGATAACTCAGTTACATATTAAACAACTCTAAAAGATTGATACATGCTGCTATCTGAAAAAATATTTCAATATTTCATTTTTTTGAAATTTGAATTTTCTATTTCTTGACCAATACCGTCATTTTGAAAAATAGGAGCAAAATGTTTGCTGCTGGGACATGATATGGAAGGGACCAATATACTATTCCTACCCTCAGTTTTTGTGTATTGCTTGCATGAAAAAGGTTTGGAAAAAAATGCCTCAGGCAAATGGGAAATAGCCTGAGGGATCTTAAAAACGGTGACATTTGCAGGAAATTCTTTGCAAAGTTCCTGGCCCTGATAACTCAGTTACATATTAAACATCCCCAAAAGATTGATACATTCTCCGATCTGAAAAATATTTCAATATTTTAATTTTTGGGAATTGTCATTTTTTACTTTTTGACCAATACCTTTATTTTGAAAAATGGGTGTAAAATGTTTGTTGCTTGGACATGATATAGAAAGGACCAATACGTTATTCCTACCCTCAGTTTTCGTGTATTTCTTGCAGGAAAAAAGTTTGGAAAGAAATGCTATGGGCAAATAGAAAAAAGTCTGAGGGATCTTGAAGACGGTGACACTTGCAAGGAATTCTTTGCGCAATCCCTGGCCTATATAACACAGTTACGTATTAAACAAGCCACAAAGATTGATACATGCTCCTATCTGAAAAAATATTTCAATATTTTAATTTGTGGGAATTGTCATTTTTTTTATTTTTGGACGAATACTGTCATCTTGAAAAATAGGAAGAAAATGTTTGTTGCTGGGACATGATATAGAAAGGACCAATATGTTATTCGTTATCTCAGTGTTTGTGTATTTGTTTCAGTAAAAAAGTTTGAAAAAAAAATGTCCCAGGCAAATGGGAAATAGCCTGAGGTATCTTGAAAAGGATGACACCTGCAGAAAATTCTTTGCTCAATTCCTGACCCAGATAACTCAGTTACATATTTAAGAACCCCAAAAGATTGAAACATGCTCCTATCTGAAAAATATTTCAAAATTTCAATATTTTTTGGGACTTGTTATTTTCTATCTTTTGACCAATACCGTCATTTTGAAAAATCGGAGCAAAATGTTTGTTGCTGGGACATGATATAGAAAGGATCAACATATTATTCTTTATCTCAGTTTTTGTGTATTTCTTGCAGGAAAAAGGTTTGGAAAAAAATGCCCCAGGCAAATGGGAAATAGCCTGAGGGATCTTGAAAACGTTGAAACTTGCAGGAAATTCTGTGCTGAATTCCTGCTCCGGATAATTCAGTTACATATTAAACAACCCCAAAAGATTGATACATTCTCCAATCTGAAAAATATTTCAATATTTTATATTTTTGGAATTGTTTTTTTTCTTCACCTTTTGACCAATACCGTCATTATGAAAAATAGGAACGAAATGTTTGTTGCTGCGACATGAAATGGGAAATAGCCTGAGGGATCTTTAAAACGGTGACACTTGCATGAAATTCTTTGCTCAATTCCTTGCCCAGATAATACAGTTACATTGAAAAAATTTTCAATATTTTAATTTGTAGGAATTGTTATTTTTTTACTTTTGGACGAATACCGTCATTTTGAAAAATAGGAACAAAATGTTTGTTGCTGAGACATGATATAGAAAGGACCAATTTATTATTCGTACCCTCAGTTTTTATGTATTTCTTGCAGTAAAAAGCTTGGAAGAAAATGTCCCGAGCAAATGGAACATAACCTGAGGGATCTTGAAAACGGTGATACTTGCAAGAAATTCTTTTCTCAATTCCTGGCCCAGATAACTCAGTTACGAGGTTTGTACAAAAAGTTCGACGATAATGACGTTTTTGTTAAAAATGGTTTTGTATACTTTTTTTGTATATGAAAATATTTCTTATGAAAAGCCAAGTCAGATAGATATAATTTTTATTGATGTAACTTCATCTTTTTGTAGAAATCGGGGTCTTTCAATGTCGCAGATAGTGCGCACGGAGCAGTGTGACGTAATTCAGCTAATTTCATTATATCGTCAAACATTTGGATTTTTAATACATGTTCATGGACACACGCTACATTTTCTTTATTATGTCACACTGCAAAGTGCTAGCAATAATCTTAAAGTATATATTATAATTCAAATTTTAAAATTCAAAACAATACACGAGCGTCATCAATAATTCCGACATGTATATAAACAAGTTGCACAGTCCAGTCTGATGTTGCACTATATTTATAAGGACGTCATGAATAGAAATATTCCGTATTAACCGTATTAAAAGATGATTTTCTGATCGGACGCTGCCCCGTTCGGACGGCCGACGTCGCTTTTTCTGTCGAGTAATGACACATTTGTTAGGGTTTTTGTGTAATATTTTCAATGTCTATATAGGAACCGATACTTTAGATAGCAAAAAATGATAACAGCCTCTTTATTTGTGTTACATATAATTTTTACTAAGGTTTGACTTGTTTTATATAAGATATAATCATTTTATTCCAAACACTTTATTTCAAACTTTGTGACATTTTAACCTTGGTTCATGCACACTATCTGCGACATTGAAAGACCTCAGCTTTTACAAAAATATAAAATTACATCAATAAAATAGATATCTATCTGACTTGGTTTTTCATTAGAAATATTTTGACATACAAAAAATGTACATGTATATAGAACCATTTATTTTAATTGTCCACGAACTTTTTGGACAACCCTCGTATATTTTTTGTGTTTCCCATAGCAAAACATGACCACTGCCATTATATTCAAATGGGAGAGGGGTATAATTTAGTAAGCCCATTGCTAAGAGTATCTCTAGTTTTTTATATAGCTGTATAATGTTTAGAATACTTGGAATTATTCTAAATTCTATTTTATTTCAAATGGTGGGTCAATCTTAATAAACAAAATTATCCTGAGGTTAGGGTGTCTTGTAGAGAGAGTCTGCAAAGCAGTAAAATTGTCAGCTTTATGTTTTTAGTTGAAAAATATTATATTCCACTCTTTATTGAAGATCACATTTCAGACATTCAGAAAAGGTAAGCTTGTACGAGACTTCATATGAAAAATAACATCTGGTAGAACGTTCGACCCGAAGAGAATATTCAGTGCATTTCTTGGTTCACATATTTACATTTCAGCTTCTCGAGAAATTATTGATTTTCTACATAAATATTCCCATCGATTGGGTTATTTTGAAGTGAATTTTCAACAAGCGATAAAACATTTGCGATCGATTCTTTTTTTTTTCAGTACAACCAAATGGAGGATAGACCATGGCGATAAAATACAAAGTAATGGTTTTACTTCTTCTGATAACAAGCCAGGACAACCGTAAGTTTAACATAAAGTATTTCAATCCATATGTATTCCTTGAGGAGTAAGTAAGAACTCTGATGTAGCCGAATTGGAGTTTAATTGCAAAATTTAGTTATTAATAAGTATAGACATATAAATAAGTTGGCATTAAAAGTATAGGTTGACTAGGCTAGCACTTACAGCTCAGAAGAAATACATGGTAAGTGTTAACATTTTGTATCATTGTATCAATGTACTGAGTTACCTACGAGGGCTGTTCAATAAATAATGTCCTGAACTCCATGACAAACAACATCGAAATCATGTGACATTAAGCTTGACTCTGTCGAGACTGTAGCTCTACTAGTAAGTACTTATAATAAAGGAAGAGAAAAGTAGTAGTTGGGACTAAAACTTCACAAAAGCAATAAATAGAATAATGATCCTTGATTAAGTCTCTTTTTGTGGCAAGATTGCAATAAGACTACAACTGTAGGGGTAGCTTTTCATAAAATTTTACAGAATTTTCAATTCAAATTACTATGACATCAATCAATAAAATCAAAAACACAAAACTGATAATAATGTATCTCAGTGTAGTCTACTTGCATGCCAAATTATATTATAATCAGACTGAAACTGTATTTGGATTAGCAGTTTGAAAGTATTTCACAGAAATTTCTATTTCTAGTAACCTTGGCAACATCGTTCATCGAAATCAAAAACCGATATCCAGAATTATGTATCTTAGTATAGTCTACTTGTGTGCCAAGTTATATTGAAATCAGACCAAAACTGTAGCAGGAGTAGCATTTTGAAAAATTGTTTACAGACGGACAGACAGACAGGCTGACGACGATGGACGCATGACTATGGCATAAGCTTTGACCAGTAGAGCTAAAAATGAACGAAAACTACAGCGTGTAAGTACATGTATATCTAAACCTTTTTTTTAAAAATCAGAAATTGTAGTTTTCCACCTTTCTGAAGTTCAAACAGATAATGAAACTTGAATCCATTGCTCTAAACCCTCAAAACAAATTAACAATAAGATGCACTTGACAAAAACAGCAAAGGTCTGAGAAGAGCAAAGAATTGCAAGAGCACAAAGACATTTTTATATGTCATATTCTTAAATATTAGTGGTCTTGTTCAAATTCTTATTTGGGGAGGTAGATCATTTTCAGGAGGAGTCTAGAAAGCAAAATTTTTGCCAACAAATCAAAAGGTTTATGAGAGGAAGGACCAGGAACCAGGGATCCACTACATTTGATTTCATGACAGCGTCCAAAACCACACGCCATGAAGAGTAAAGGAGTTTGGGGAACAAATAGAACGTCAATGTTTTGTCAAACCAACAATATTCGCTAGATCTTTCACCCTTCGACTAGTTTCATTTTCCAAACTTGAAAAAACACCTTTCATAAAGAAGAAACAAATCAGGAAGTCATAGGATCTGCCACAACAACTTTTAATTGATAGATCTTTGAGACATCCTTTTTTAAACAATGGTTTCAGTCGATATTAGCTCTTAATTATTTTATATTAATTTTTTTGTATTTTTTCAAGGAAAATGAAAAAATTATTTATATCTAAATAAGTTTCTTTACACATTTTATAAGATATTCATATGATGCAGTCATTTACAGCAAACTTTTAACTCGAAAACAACTTATTTGGATAAAAATAATTTTTTTTCATTTGCCTATAGCAATGATTTCAAAGTAAAGGGAGGGGGGGGGGCTACCTAAATATTCTGCGTCCTATATGTGTACCTTTCCAATGATAGAATCTTCCGTGCAAATCCAAAACGAGTGAGTGGACAAGTATCCAATAAAAGATTAATAATTAATGAGTTCAATGTACGAAGGCTAGCTGTCTCAATTCCTTTGGAAATTAGACAGAAGAACTGCTGGTCAGTTTATAGCAGATGTCATTTGATGACCAGCCTTAAAATTTATCTTCAAAATCAATTTGAAAAAATTAAGTTGTTTAAATAAAATTATGAAGAACTGTTTAATATGATGGACATTTGACGAGGTCTAACAATCTATGATGTAATATTTGTTATAATGTATGCCTACACCACAGGAAATGTATAAACAGCAAATACTTTTAAATTAAAGAAAGGAAAAATCATGGAAATCTTTGAATCAAGGTTGGCATGATTTTCTTGCACTCAAAACTGTTTAAGAGAATTGAAATTATTTGACGGGCGTATCATGATGATGTTCTTCTAAAGGAGATCAATACAGAAAAATGCCAAAACCACCCAGCCCTCTTGAATATTGAAACTATAAATATATATCTGTGGCTATCGGGATAGAATTCAACTTAAGTTTATATGTGCAATTAAAATAAATATCACTTAAACTAAGCAGATCGTTGTAGAAAATGTTAACGATTGGTTATTCCGTGTAACATTTAAGAGTGACAGATGAACTCGTCCATGGATGCTTTTGGCTAGCCTAAGTTTTAAAATGAATTTGATGAAAAGTAAACTAATTTGATATTGCATTACAAAATAATCTTATATCATGTCTTGAAATTTAACGATGTTATATCATCACTACGTAATAGCCACAAAACAGTTCAGGCGTTCCGAAATTCGCTTACGATTTGACGTTTTGGCGAGGCTCGTCAATGGAAGTTATTCTCCATACTTTAAAGATATTGTAATTCTTAGTCTACCGAAATTCTCAATTATTCCAGTATTGCTTTTTGAGCCATTTTCTATTCTTCCCAGGAAACGTTATATGGATATTTTTTCATTGTAAAAATTAATTCATTTCTTTGTAGAAAACAGATTTGTTGCGGCATCCAAAAGTTGTGATTGTGCGTGTAATTCCGCTGGCGTTACATACGATGATCTTGATCCAGTTACTCAGGAAAAAGTCAACAACATCACAAAAGAACTGAAGGTTGATACAAGAAATACTAGCTCTCATACCCGTACCCTCATATCTGCGTCAGACCCAAGACCATCAGCACAGGCCGCCGGCTTCATAGGGATAATAATACTTTCCATTGTGTTTGGATCACTCGTGTTATTAGATCTGACTCGTTTTTGTTTCAGATCAGAAATAAAGTATATTGACTGAGAGCATAAATGTGTTTAATCAATATATTTGAAAGTTCAGAAGAAATATTGATGTTACAAAGCACTTTTTATCCAGAAACAACTCAGCTTCTCTGAAGAAAAAAAAAAAAACAAGATAATTTCTCTCATTTTAGAAATCTTTTTAACATTGTTCACGGCTGAATTGCTTATATTGCTAGATACCTATTTTTAAGTTACAAACATTCGTAAAGCCTTCCACATAGTCTAAATTAGAATGGAACTTATTTGTGTAGGGAAAAAAGGCATTGTAAGCCAACCCCCACCTACCCCTTACACAAACATTGTAAGAAACTTCCTTTTTCTCTTTTATTTGTTTATTTATTTGATTATTAGCATTACATGTATTAGACTTTTTTAACAGATTTAAAATTTTAGCCTGTATGTTTTAAAGCATTCCTCCCTTTAAAAAGAAAATAGAAACTTAGCCCACCCAAACCAGAGAACCCCCTTGCAAAGAAAGAAGCATCGATTCTTTTCGCACAACAAATCTTGTGACTAAGATTAAAATTTGACAACTGTGTAATTTTTTATCCAATAAACATAGTACCTATATCATTATAGTGTTACATATCTATAAATACTGACAGCTTTAGACATCGATCTCGATGGAAACTACGTCATCTGTTTCGCCGACTCAACGTCAATTTTAGCCTGGTTTACCGTCTCTGTTTTATGCTTTGTACACTCCGAGAATGAGACAGGGGACCAGACTACGTCAAAGTTCTGTAAGAAATTATTCTAATGGAATTGGCTTGTAAAATACGTATTGATTGGCGAATGCACTGATCTTTGAAGCAGTTAAACGAGCATTAAAATTTTCATTGTGAAGTCATAATGGAGCTCCGCAAAAACACAATGCTCCGTGACGTATTTCATTTAACAAAAGTTCATCAAAATAAGTCGTAAACTACAAACAAAATGCTTAGATTGCATTAGAATGGGAATAACCGTCGCCGGTAAAACTCAGTTTGCGACCAATAAATCAGCATTAACGGTCGCAAATATCCAATTAGAAGATAGTTATGGGCCACATCGCTCACCTGAGAAGCTTTGATCAGTATGTTCTTTACCAGATTTCCCCCTTGTAATACATATTGTGACCCCACCTACCCCACGGATCATAATTTAGACAATTTGAAATCTTCACTACCCTAGGATGCTTCCACATGATTTCTGCTTTTCTGGCCCAGTGGTTCTTGAGAAGAAGATTTTCAAAGATTTTCCTATATATTTCTATGTAAAACTTTGATTCGCCATTGTGGCCCCACCCTACCCCCGGCGGTCATGATCTAAACAATTTATAATCTACACTACCCCAGGATGCTTCCACATAAGTTTCAGATTTTCTGCCCCAGTGGTTCTTGAGAAGAAGATTTTTAAAGTTTTTTCCCATATATTTCTATGTAAAACTTTGATTCCCCATTGTGGCCTTGCCCTACCCCCGGGGGTCATGATTTGAACAATTTAGAATTTACACCACCCCAAGATGCTTCCACATAAGTTTCTGCTTTTCTGGCCTAGTGGTTCTTGAGAAAAAGATTTTTAAAGATTTTTCCCATATATTTCTATGTAAAACTTTGATTCCCCATTGTGGCCCCGCCCAACCCCCTGGGGTCATGATTTGAACAATTTAGAATCTGCACTACCCTAGGATGTTTCCACATAAGTTTCAGCTTTTCTGGCCCAGTGGTTCTTGAGAAAAAGATTTTCAAAGATTTTTCCTATATATTTCTATGTAAATTTTTATTCCCCATTGTGGCCCCGCCCTACCCCCGGGGGTCATTATTTGAACAATTTAGAATCTACACTACCCCAGGATGCTTCCACATAAGTTTCAGCTTTTCTGGCCCAGTGGTTTTTGAGAAGATTTTTAAAGATTTTTCCTATATATTTCTATGTAAAAGTTTGATTCCCCATTGTGGCCCCGCCTAACCCCCGGGGGTCATGATTTGAACAATTTAGAATCTGCACTACCCTAGGATGCTTCCACATTAGTTTCAGCTTTTCTGGCCCAGTGGTTCTTGAGAAGATTTTTTATTGACCCCATCCTACTTTTGTCTTTTCTTGATTATCTCCCCTTGTGACCTTCATTTTAACAATTTATATTCCCCTTCACCCAATGATGCTTTGTACCAAGTTTGATCAAAACTGGCCCACAGGTTCTTGAGAAAAAGTCGAAAATGTGAAAAGTTTACAGACGGACGGACAGACAGACAGCTAGACAGACAGACGAACGCTGGACAAAATGTGATCAGAAAAGCTCACTTGAGCCTTCGGCTCAGGTGAGTTAAAAATCTTTAAATATCTTAAGAACTACTGGGTCAGAAAAAAATGAAACTTATGTGGAAGCATTCTTGAATGGTTTCGATTCTAAATTGATCAAATCAAGGCCCCTGGAGAAGGGATAAAGCGGGGTGATAAAATTGGAATCCAAGTTATACATTAAAATATATAGGAAAAAATTCTTTAAATCCTTGGCCAGAAAAGCTGTGGAAGCATCCTGGGGTAGTGTAGATTCTAAATTGTTCAAATAAGGATCCATGGGGGGAGAGCGATGGAAAATGTACATTAAAAAATATTTAGGAACAACAGATGTTTGTAAAACACTTATGTCCCCCTGCCCCAAATAATTAAAATTTTTGTAAGTCTAAGGGACATAACTCCATCCAAAACAGCTCCATACTAGTACCCAAAACAAAACTTGACTTAGATATTCTTTTTTATACCCCCCGCTTGAAAAGTGGGAGGGTATATAGTAATCGTTATGTTTGTCCGTCCGTCTGTTACACTTTGAGGTACCCATCTCTTATCCCCAACTCCTCTTATACTACTGAGTGAAATTTAATGAAACTTTCACAGAATCTTAATTACATATTGCCATTGTGCATCTCCTATTTTACTTTTTTATTCGACACGTATTTTAGGTTTCCTATAGCAAAACATGGACATTGCCATTATATTCTTACCTATGACGTCACATATGGCGGCTTCTGAATAGCATTTGATACTACGAGTTATTCCTCTTTACACATTACCGTAAAACAATATATAGCAAAACATGGACATTATGGGAGGCGGGGGTATCATTTAGTGAGCTCACTGCACACATTACCTCTAGTTTATGATAAATCTCTTTACCAAATTTCATTTCAATATGTGCAACCTCTGCAAAGAAAATGAACAGAAACTGATGGTGGCCCCGACAGACAGCAGCAAAGCAAATTGCCCTTCCTTCTTTGAAAAGGGGCATACAAATCTCTGAAAATCATCTTCTTTAAAATAACTTGGCCAGAACAGCTGAAACAAGCATCCTGTGTAGTATAGATTCTAAATGGTCCAAGTCACGACCCATTGTGGGAGGGGTCACAATAGGTATTACAAGGGGGGGGGGGATCTAGTTAAAAACAGCATGGCCAGTTACTAAGGTGAGTGATGTGGCCCACAGGCCTCTCGTTTCATTATCATTTTTAGCACACCTTCTAGCATCAGTCCAGTTAAGGAGGCCGGGGGTTTCAACAAATCAACCATCAGTTATATTCTTAAAGATATGATATCTTAAGCTGTTAACTAACGTTGGGAAAAGAAAATTTCATATATTTTTTTTATTTTAAAATTTGATCATTTTTGTATATCTTTATATGGAGCTCTTCTTCTAAAGGAGATCAAGACAGTCTATAAAAAATAACCACAACCACCTAGCTCTCTTAACAGTCAGTGATCGTTCTTTTTGCAACGGGGTCTGTTGAATTTGTTTGTTTGCATGTTGTTTAAAGACGCTCTAAACACTGCACACTAAAGAGCTCTATTTATAGGGTAGTTTTATGCAGTTAGAGTGATCTGCCCTTAGATGTAAGATTAAAGAAATTGTTATTTACACTTAACTACATGACTTGTAATAGATTAAAATATTCTTAGCATTATATGACCAAGAGTAAGAAATTTAACTAATTATTTTCATTAATTTTCCCAATGTAAGTAAACAACAGTGATTTCTGCTCACAAATAGTCCTGAATAGAATTACCGGTATGTATCATAGCATAGTCTACTTGTGTACCTAGTTATATTGAAATCAGACTTTATCTGTAGGAGGAGTAGCATTTTGAAAGTATTTCACAGAAATGTCTATATTTAGTAACCACGGCAACACCGTTCATCAAAATCAAAAACCGATGCAAAGAATTATGTATCTTAGTATAATCTACTTGTGTGCCAAATTATATTGAAATCGGACCAAAACTGTAGGACAAGTAGCATTTTGAAAGCATTTCACAGAAATTTCTATTTTTAATAACCACAGCAACATCGTTCATCGAAATCAAAATCCGATGCGCAGAATTATGTATCTTAGTGTAGTCTACTTGTGTGCCAAGTAATATTGAAATTGGACCAAAACTGTAGGAGGAGTAGCATTTTGAAAGCATTTCACAGAAATGTCTATTTTTAGTAACCATGGCAACACCGTTCATTGAAATCAAAAACCGATGCATAGAATTACGTATCTTAGTGTAGTCTACCTGTGTGCCAAGATATATTGAAATCAGACCAAAGCTGTAGAAAGAGTAGCATTTTGAAAGCATTTCACAGAAATTTCTATTTTTAAGAAACCACGGCAACACCGTTCATCGAAATCAAAAACCAATGCACAGAATTATGTATCTTAGTGTAGTCTACTTGTGTGCCAAGTTATATGTATATTGAAGTCAGACCAAATCTGTAAGAGGAGTAGCATTTTGAAAGCATTTTCCAGAAATTTCTATTTTTAGTAACCACGGCAACATCGTTCATTGAAATCAAAAACCGATGCATAGAATTATGTATCTTAGTATAGTCTACTTGTGTGCCAAATTATATTGAAATTGAATCAAAACTGTAGGAGGAGTAGCATTTTGAAAAATTGTTTACAGACAGACAGACAGACACACAGACGGACGGACGCATTACTATCGCATAAGCTCTTCTGGTCTCTGACCAGTAGAGCTAAAAATTGGATTAGGTCATTTAAAATCTTCTTCTCAAGAACCACTGGGTTTGAAAAGTTAAAATTTATGTTGAAATATCCTAGGGTAGGTGCTAAGTTCAAATCATAACCCTCGGGGGTAGGGTGGAGCCACAATAGGGAATCCAAGTTTTACATTAAAATATTTTCAGTTTTTCATTATGTAGTTTGTTTGGTATGCCAAGGCATCAATGATTGTTTGAAACATGGGATACTTTGCGTAACTGGCCAAGTTCCTGGCATACCCAACAAACTAGACAGTGATTGCTTATATTTACATTTCATTAAGAAATAAAATTGACAATTTAGAAGTAAAAATGTTGTTTAATAGATTTAAATGACAAAGGCCTCCCACGTCAATTTCAATAGTCCCCCCCCCCCTACAAATTGCAACTACAATTTTTCCTATATATTTTGATGTTAAATTAGAATTCCCTATTGTGGCCCCGCCCTACCCATGATTTTAACAATTTAGAATCTACACTACCCCAGGACACTTCCACATAAATTTCAGCTTTTCTAGCCCAGAAGGTCTTGAGAAGATTTTAAAAAGATTATTTCTATATATTTCAATGTTAAACTTGGATTCCCTATTATCGCATCGCCCTACCCCTGGGGGGTCATGATTTTGACAATTTAGAATTTACACTTCCCCAGGATGCTTCCGCATAAGCTTCAGCTTTTCTGGTCCAGTGATTCTTAAGAATTGTTTTAATGACCCCATGTTGGAAACACTATACTAGTAATTGAAATAATGACCACTTTTGAAATAATCATTTCAATAGTGGTCATGAGTGCATTTCAATAACAAACATAGTATGCAACCATTTTTGAAATACGACCACTATTGAATAACTATTTCAATAGAGGTTGAGAGTGCATTTCAGTAACATAGTATGCAACCATTTTTGAAATATGACCACTATTGAAATAGTCAGTAACAAACATAAGTTGCACCCACCATTAAAATACAACCATGATTAGAATAATTATTTTGATAGTGGTTTGGAGTGCAGTTCAATACCAACATCGGTTGCAACCACTATTGAACTAATGTTCACATTTGAAATGGGTGCGTATGATTACCGCTACATTTTCAAAATTTTCATTACCGCTACATTGCCTATTTCATTAGCCAGATATTTGTACGTGTACAGATTGATGTACATGTATAGTACTAGTACAACAAATAGGACCTGTATCCCCTGAAATACAAAATCCCATGCACATTCACACACAACTCCAAAATATGTAGAATGAGATACAACAAATCATGGACTAAGTATTAATATTCACATATTTGAAGCAGTGCATGCTTACATGGCAGCAACCTAACGTTTTATTTGACATTGCCATATATTTTACTTCTGTCAACATTGCCAAAAATTAAAAAAAAATTAGAATTAGAAATGTAAAACATCGTGCTGAATTCTTTGTGAAAGTTTTGTATTTGGAACTTATATTCCGTACCTGGATACCTGGCTGATTTCAAATGTAGCGGTAATGAGTTGTTTTCGACTAAAAATATGTAGTGGTAATGATCGGTCGAAAATTTGTAACAAGAGGCCCACGGGCCTTATAGGTCACCTGAGTATCATATAACAACTTTCCAACAATTGAATTGGTTCGTGTTTTAAATTAAAGGCCATGAAATTCAAAATATTGAAAGAGGCACAATTGCTTATCCTAACTATACACTTAGCTTGCTTACTTTGGTTACTGAATACCCAGGAGTAGATCAGAGTAACAATGAGAAAATGCATTTCCACTCTATAACCAGTTGTGCACCCCACCCCACAGGAACCACTGACCCTGCGGGCACAATTTCAAAATTCTGGAAATTTTATCATAAATTTTATTTCATCATAAATGGTCGATAATACCAAAAAGCAGATTTCAAAGCATTGATTTATTTTCAGACTATGTAACCCCCACCCCACCCCCAGTACCCTGACCCAGGGGCCCTGAAATTAACCATTCTGGAAGAAACACCTTTCATCATCATTAATATGTACTTAGAACATTGGCATAATACCCAGAAGCAAAGGAAAAAGTTTTCGAAGAAATTCATGCATTTTCACTATATAATCATTAGAGCCCCGCCCTAACACCAAAATCCCTGTCCCTGGGGCCCTGAAATTCACAAATCTGGAAGAGGCATCCTTCCTCATCATAAATATGTACATAGTCCATTGGTTTAATACTCAGGAGCAGAGAAGAAGATTTTTAAAGAATTAATGTATTTTCACTATATAATCAATAGAGCCCTGCCCTAACACCAAAACCCCTGACCCTGGGGCCCTGAAATTCACAAATCTGGAAGAAGCATCCTTCTTCATCATAATTATGTACAATGTTCAATGGTTTAAAACTCTGGAAGAGAGATGATTTTTAAAGAATTAATGTATTTTCACTATATAATCAATAGAGCCCCACCCTAACCCCAGAACCCCTGACCCTGAGGCCATAAAATTCACAATTTTGGAAGAGGCACTCTTATGCAACATAAATATGTTATTATTACTTGGTAGTTTGTTTAATACTCAGGAGCAGAAAAGAAGATTTTCAAAGAATTTCTGCATTTTCACTATATAATCATTTTAACCCTGCCCTAACACCAAAACCCCTGACCCTGGGGCCCTGAAATTCACAAATCTGGAAGAGGCATCCTTCCTCATCATAACTATGTATTTGGTTTGTTTATTTTATGCCCCAGAGCAGAGAAGATTTTCAAAGAAATAATGCATTTTCACTATATAATCTATTTAGCCCCACCCTAGCACTAGAACCCCTGACCCCACAGACATGAAATTCACAATTTTGAAAGAGGCAGTCTTATTCAACATAACTATGTATTTGGTTTGTTTATTAAAGAAGAAGATTTTCAAAGAAATAATGCATTTTCACCATATAATCATTATAGCCCCACCCTATCACCTAAGAATCCCTGACCCTGGGGCCATAAAATTCACAATTTTGAAAGAGGCAGCCTTATTCAACATAACTATGTATTTGGTTTGTTTATTTTATGCCCAGGTGCAGAGAAGAAGATTTTCAAAGAAATAATGCATTTTCACTGTATAATCTATTTAGCCCCACCCTAGCACTAGAACCCCAGACCCCAGGGTCATGAATTTCACAATTTTGGTATAAGAGACTCAATGCCGATTACAATCAAGCAAACAGTTTGACTGCTTGACGTCCAGGAGTAAAGAAGAAGATTTTAAAGATTTCATTAATTTTAGTGGTTTTGGCCCCAACCCTCAGGCCCCAGGAGGGCGGGGACCATAAAATTCAAATTTTTTGTTCCCTTTTGTCCATAGATGCTGTATACCAAATTTGATTGAAATTGGTTCAATGGTTTCAGAGAAGAAGCTGAAAATGTTCAAATGTTAACACACGATGGACGACACACGATGGACGACGACGGACAAAAATGGATAGCTGAGTGACTCAGGTGTCCTAAAAATACAGATAAAGATTATTCTCAGAAAAAGTGAGCCCACCTCCATTTGCATACTTCGGGAACATTTTAAGCTTTTCTCTTCATTGATTAAAAATATTTTATACATACTTCTAAAAGTTAGTTACTTCTAAAGATGGTCCAAAAATGGTATTATAGCTGAAGTCAGTCTGACTAAAGCCAACCCCTAGCTACTCTTTCACTTTGTTCGTACAAGCAATCCCAACGAGGAAACGAGAAAAGGAGGACTGGTTATAGTTATATGGAGGAAAGCAATTTCGCGAAAATTTACAGATCAATCAAGCACAAAGGACTGAGATTTTTTTTTCAAATTATTAGACGTATAAATATCTACATTACAGAAAAAATCCATCTTCTCTGTCTTTGTGTGTGTGTGTGTGTGTGTGTGTGTGTGTGTGTGTGTACAAAATCAAATGGGGGGAGGGGGGTTCCAACCCCCCGAACCCCCTCCCCCTCTGGATCCGCCAATTGATAGCATACTGGTATAAACATGTTTAAAAAGATTAAAACCTTAAATAAACTTTTGTTATCCTGTTCAAGTCATTCGCCCGTATTGCTCAGTGGTTAAAACGTCTGCTCTAGAGTCGCGAAGTAAAGAGTCAATCCCTACATTGCGGGTTCGAATCCCACTGTGGGACGTGGAGACCGGTCCTTCGGATGAGACCGTATAAACCGAGGTCCCGTGTCGCAGTATGTGCTGGCACGAAAAAGATTCCTTAAGTATCTTTTTTATCATAAAATCTTCAATATTCAACAGAAATAATCAACTGTTTTAAAAGAAAAAAATATTTAGACAGGAAAATAAACATTATGCTTAAGATTTGTTCTTAATGAATTATTGCATAATATTTAATTTTATTGAAATACGTCTGTTAGTTAAATCTTGATTTTCAAAAATTATTTAATATGAAAACGAAAATCATTATTTTTAAAAATATAATTATACTGTTAACGCGCTTATAGCGAATCTTAACTGCCATCGACGCTTATACTTCATAGCAAGTTTTTCTATATATTTAATTAATTATTTATTATTATTTCATTCAAGTTCAGAGTTATTAATTTTTATGTTTACTAAAAACATAGTAAATAATACATAGACAGCATGTTAAACATTCCATTTAACAATGGCTAATCATGGCTTTGCTGTTCTCGAGAAAATCCTTCAACATTTTTCCTATGTACATGTATTCCTATGTAAAACTTTGATACCCGATTGTGGCCCCACCCTACCCCCAGGGGTCATAATTTGAACAAACTTGAATCTACACTACAAGAGCATACTCCATTGAACAATGATCAATCATGGATTTGCTGTTCTTGAGAAGATCTTTAAAGATTTTTTTCTTTGTATTCCTATGTTAAACTTTGATACCCAACTGTGGCCCAACCTACCCCCAGGTGTCATAATTTGAACAAACTTGAATCTACACTACAAGTGCATACTTCCATTTAACTATGACCAAGCATGGCTTTGCTATTCCTGAGAAGATTTTAAAATATTTTTCCTATGTATTCCTATGTAAAACTTTGATACCCTATTGTGGCCCACCCTACCCCCGGGGGTAATAATTTACACAAACTGGAATCTGCACTACCTGAGGATGAATCCACATGAGTTTTATCTTTCCTGGCCAAGTGGTACTTGAGAAGAAGATTTTTAAAGATTTTTCCTATATATTCCTATGTAAAACTTTAATCGGCCCCCCCCCAATTTTTAAACCCCAAACCCTTTTTTTCCCCCCAAAGGGGGGGTTTTTTTATCATTTGGGAACCAAAAACCTTTGAATCCTTAAACAAAAAATTTAAACCCTGAAAGGAAAATTTGGGAAATTTTCCCAAAAAAATGAAGTTTTTAAAATTTTTTTCCTTTTAAAAAACCCAAAAAAGGGTTATTCGAAGAAAGAAAAGGAAATTTTTAAAAAAGAATTTTTTCCCTTTTTATAAATTTCCCATATTTTTTAAAAATTTTTGAAAATTTTGGCCATTTTGGCCCCACCCTACCTCTGGGGGTCATGATTTGAACAAGCGTGAATCTACACTACCTGAGGATGATCCCCCATGAGTTTCATCTTTCCTGGCCCAGTGGTACTTGAGAAGAAGATTTTAAAGATTTTCCCTATATATTCCTATATAAAACTTTGATCTGCCATTTTGGCCCCACCCCCTCTGGGGGTCATGATTTGAACAAGCGTGAATCTACACTACCTGAGGATGATCCCCCATGAGTTTCATCTTTCCTGGCCCAGTGGTACTTGAGAAGAAGATTTTTTAAAAATTTTTCCTATATATTCCTATGTAAAACTTTAAAAGGCCATTTTGGCCCCACCCTTTCCCCCCGGGGGGCATGATTTGAACAAACTTGAATCTACACTACCTGAGGATGATCCCACATGAGTTTCATCTTTCCTGGCCCAGTGGTACTTGAGAAGAAGATTTTTTAAAAATTTTTCCTATATATTCCTCTGTAAAACTTTGATCGGCCATTTTGGCCCCAACCCTACCTCTGGGGGTCATGATTTGAACAAACTTGAATCTACACTACCTGAGGATGATTCCACACGAGTTTAATCTTTCCTGGCCCAGTGGTTCTTGAGAAGAAGATTTTTTTAAAAAAGCCATTAATTTTTCCCCTAATTCATAATTATCTCCCCTTGGAAAAGGGCCTGGCCCTTTTATTTTTAACAAACTTAATCCCCTTCACCCAAGGATACTTTGTACCAAGTTTGGTTGAAATTGGCCCCGTGGTTCTTGAGAAGAAGATGAAAATGTGAAAAGTTTACAACAACGACAACGACGACGACGACAACGACAACAACGACGACAACGACAGACAAGGCAAAGGGGATCAGAAAAGCTCACTTGAGCCTTTGGCTCAGGTGAGCTAAAAAATAGGTCACAGTGACCTATTTTTTTATAAATATGTTTTAATTAGGTCCCAAGATGCATCAAAGTACAAGATTTGATGATTCTAAACCTCCCAGTGTCTGAAATAATGGGATTTAATGTTTTTAAAAAGATAAGTCATATAGTTCAAAAAGTAGGTCACAATGACCTAATTTTAAGTTGACATTGTTCGAGGACCTAAGATGCATCAACTGACAAAGTTTGATGATCATAGGCCTTTTAAAATGTCCAAAATATGCCTTCAAATCAATTTGAAAACAAATCCCCACAAAATTTAAAAAGTAGGTCACCGTGACCTCTTTTTTTTTTAACATGATGTGAAGTCGTAAGATGCATCAACTTACAAGATTTGATGATCCTAGTCTTTATAGTAAGCAAAATATACACGTTTTTATTAATTGTAAATTTAGGTCAACTTTGAAGTGACCTTGAGACCACGCCCTTTGCCCCAGGGTAATTCCCCATGCAAATTTTAATCTTCGACATATCCTGATCCTTGTTTGTAAGATTGGTGAAAATCTGCCAGGTGGTTATGGAGAAGAAATTTTTTTGCAAACAGTACTTTTGGTTTTGTTTTCCTGATTATCTCCCTTGTTTAAGGGTCCCAACCCTTATTTGAGTATAAATGGTAGCCCTTGGGCCAAGGATACCCTGTGAAAAAATTTTGGGACTGATTGGCCAAGGGGTTCTTGAGTTATGGCCCATATTCTAAAAAGTCTACGCACACCGCACAAATGGCCATAGCATTAGCTCTTTGAGCCTTTGGCTCAGAAGAGCTAATAAAAGTCGAAAATACGTTTACAAACACCGTACCACCACATTTTAATCACCATTGAAATAACACCTACCATTTTAATAAATCTAATACTAACTTCCCTAGAAATATTGCTTTTTAATGTCTTGACGAGTAGACATTGGCTTTACTATCCGTATTTGTAGTGTAGGTAATCCCATGAATATGAGCGACAATTTAGCTATATTCTAAATTCTTTTTATCAAAGATATCCATATTTTCATCAGAAAGTTTGTACACATCAAAGTACTCAGAAGTACAGAGAGCCGGGCTCATTTACAGAGTAGAATGGATTTCTTACATGAATCGATCACGTTTATATTCTGATGAAAAAATTATTTTAAAACTATCAATATAAATGATAAGACACTGAAAGTGAGTTTTTCAATCCTAATACCACGGTCCGATTTTGTCACAATCAGAATTAATCTGGTACCGCAGCTGAATGTAAACAAACAGGCCAGTCTGTTTCCCTCTCCTGCTTTACCTCGTATGTGTAGAGAACTACGGTAACACTGATTATCAAAAATCCTTACGCTAATGAACTATGTTCTTTGACTTATGAAGTTTTCAAAGTCATTACTACAAATGTTTATTTTATATAGATAAAACTTCGTTTTATTTTTGTTGCTTTATTTAGCGTTTGTATTATCTCAAAAGCGGTTGAGAGTAAGAACTATATTTTTGCACGTAACTTTAAAATGGCAACTATTGGGTTAACATCCTGCCTTGAACAGGATCACATAAGCCGGCAATTGCTCTTTGAGCAATAAGCCCTGCTAAAAATTATCAGTCTTCTTCCTTCATTTCAATGTAATTAAAATATTCAAATTTCTACATCTATATGTGTTTATAATCCTTTCCTTTCAAAATCAATGACAAAAATGAACTTTATGTACAAAATTTTCTACAAATAAAGTGCCACGCCACAGCATGATACGCCCCTCAAAAAAATTACAATTACAATGTATCTTAAACAGTTAAAAGTGCAGGAAAATCATGTCAACCTTGATTTTAAGATTTCAATGATTTTTACACACCTTAAAAAATTTGTTTGTCCATCTCCTGTGGTGTAGGCATTAATTATAACAAATATTGCATCATTCATAGATTTCTATACCTTGCCAAATGCCTATCATATTAAACAATATCAAATTAGTCTTCACAACTTAATCTATACCTAATTAATTTTGGAAATAAAAGGCTGGCCATCAAATATAAACTAACCAACAGTTCTTCTGTCTAATTCCCGAAGGATACAGATAAGACCATGCTCTGAAGAAATGAAAGAGACATGCAGGTAGCCTTCCTACATTGAACACATTAATTAATCTTTAACTGGATGCTTGTCTACTCATTACTCCCAAAAGATTATTGGATCTGCACTAGCTACCATTAAACATTTTTAAAACATATAAAACATCAAGGACTTTTTTTTTTAGATTTAATGTCAGACAGTTAATTGTTAATATGCAATTCATATGGACATGCAGATTCCACCCCTACCCCCATAAAATTAATTTTTAAGTTCATAATATTATGTAATATCAAAATAGTTTAATATGCAATATCAAATTTGTTTTAATTACTTCTCATCAAATTCATAAAACTTGGCTAGCCAACAAGAGCTATTTTTAATCCAACAGGCTTACCCATTTGGCTCAATACTCAAGGGATATAGATAGCACCGATGCTCTTACAGCCACTCCTCACACTAAACTCATTAATTTCTCTCTCTAATTTGACATGCAATTTTCTGTTATCAAAATTCTTCTTGACCAGTGCTTGATAATTAGACTGTGGGAGTGGTGGAATTCTCTAATATACATTATATTTGTTACAGATTGATGTCAAGTATATGCTAAAAAAATAAGTATTTTCTTGATTTATCATTTTTCTAATAAGTTTAGTGCAATAGTTTTACATTTTTTTTTAATGTGTAAATGAATAGAATTCCACTTAAATCAAAGGTCAC
>NW_026925114.1:0-137500 GCF_032062105.1 Saccostrea cuccullata
TTTCATTTCACAAACTTAGAAAAACATTTATCAGAAAGAAAAAAAAACAAGTACAGCAAATCATAGGATCTGCCATATTCCAGTATACGAAGGGTCATACTCAAAAATGTGTTCGAAAAACAATTAGAAATTGAATGAAAATGTTACGGACATGTGCTTTAATTAAAAGAGAATATTTTAGTTAAATCAATAAGACTAAGTCATAGAAAAGCGTTTTTGTTTCTTTCCGAGCCCCAATGACATTATTTATTGAACGCTCCTCGTAAATCGAAGCTAGTGGACATTTTTTGCTTTATTTATTTTTTTATTTTGCTTTCTTATGTTGAAAAATGAAAGTAGATAAACGCTAGACACCGTGATATTTCTTAGACTAAAAATTTTTAGAAATGTGTTCAAATAAAACAAACAAAAAAAAACATCAATGGCTGGAATTGTGAACAGGTTTAGAGACGTAAATCCCGCTATTAAGGTGGATAGAAGTCAAAAATGATCTTGTCTTCTTAAATTTCGTTCAATGCAGGTTGAAAGATATTACAAAAATTAATTTGGGAACATGAGAGAATTGAGATCGTGTTTTTTTCTGAATATTTCTGCAATCACTGTTTGCTATGATAATATTGTTCATACTCATCCCTTCCAATCCTTTTGTACTATTAAACTCTTATCTTTTAAATTTTAAAGTATTGATTTTAAATCAGTTGTATATTGATCTTTTTTATTTTCAGTTTCGTATGTACGACAGGTAGGTCGATCTTGCCAGTGACAAAAATGTCAAACGGCAATAGCTTTTATTATTTGACAAAGATATTTATATATTTATTTTAACTTTCCTACTCACCTTATACTTTTTCTATTGTATATAGAATACGTTCAATAATCGTAATACACGTGTTTTTAAAATTATAAAGTAAATCATCAAGGGTTTATTGTTTATGGTTTAAAATACTGTTCCGTAGTTGTAAATCAAATATGGATTTCCAAGGAGATGATCATGGCGACCAATGTTCACATCAAGGAGATGAAACCAATGTCTCGGATGAGTATCTTGGTGAGAAAAGTAAAGAAAGTAACAGAGAGAGTTCTCAGATTGAACCTAAAGGGGATCAAATGTTTGGATATCCATATGCATTGCTAGTTTATGCATTGTTAGTAATATTCATTGCAGTAGGCATAGGATTGTACCGCAATTCATACAGTTTGAAGACCGATACCATAAACCCGTTTATGGGGAGCGGAGCGGACCGAAAACCCATGGCTAGCGAAGATGCCATAAACCATCCACTGAAAATTCCAAAAGTTAATTCGAGATTGACAACATCTGCTGAAACAAGCTCTAAATATTTTTGGGGGTCATATCGAGCAAATCTTTATTTTGGATTAAAAACACGTTCGCCTCTGTCACCAGTTGTAGGGTTGATGTGGATGAAACAGTTTACAGATCGAAGAAAACGGGGGCTTTATAAATTTCGCCACTGGTGTAAGGAAGCTGATAAGTTGGTAAAATATGGATGGCTGAGACATGACGGTTCTAGTTTTGGCATTCATGAAGTGGAGGAGGAAGAATTTATATTCAACACAACTTTTGTGAAACGTCAAGGTGGATATCATGGAGGGGAGTGGTCTGCAAGAATAACAGCTTTTTCAACGGTAAATGTATAGATAATCTTCAATAAAATGTTACGATGATTTCATTGTTTGATTTTTAAAACAATTTGTCATTTTTTGTACGGTTTATGCATCTTACAAAAGTTTGGAATGATTGATTTAATTTAAAGTTCAACTTATTGAAAGCCAAATTAGCTGTTTTTGACATCTTATTTTTGACATCTTATCAAGTACCACAGGATCGATTTTATTCAAACTTGCTCCAAAGTGTTCTTTTCAAATAAAGGAAAATGCTCTCTTTAATGCGGAGAAAATTAATAAAAAGTGAAAATTAATATAGTCTTAAGGTAGGATTCTAATATTTCTAATGTTTAAAAATTAATGAAATTCTCACAGAATCAAGAAGACAATATCAGTAAGTGATAGTATCAGTGAGATTAAATTTGACCGTTTTATATTAGAGGCAAGGTCAGGTCAAGGTCATTATTTTTTTCCTTGACATTACGAATAAAAAAAACTGTTGCCAATCATGTGATACCTACTTCTATTAGATTGTTCTTTTTGCATAATAACATATTACTATATCGGGTCTATAGCATGTTATTACCAAATTTACATAACTAATTTAACTAAACTGGATATTGGCTAATCCGAATTTTCTCTGTTTTTCTTCATTTTTTTTTAGGATGTATTAGTTATTTTTAGATGCTTCCTATATCTAACTTTTTCTTATTTTCACATTTAATAAAATAGTCTTATAAATGTACAAAATGATACAAAAACAAAAGGTTTTGATCGTTTAATTAGAGAAAAAAAAATACTTTTTTATGGATTTTTGGCTCAAATCTGCACTTTGATAGGAATCGTTTAAAAGCTAACAAAGTTCTAATTTGTTTGAAAAATCATATTTATTTGATATATTTTGAAAGTTTAGTCCCCCATTATTAGTTTAACTTACATTTGAAAATTTCTCCAAGTCTTCGACTGTGTAAAAATTATAAGTAAATTCATTGTTCTATTATAATTTTGAGTATAGTCCCTGCTAGTTTTCAAACGTAGTTTACCATTTCTATTTCAAGTTGTACAATTGTAACGAGGAAAAAAATATGGTCTTTTACATCATTTACACCTCAATATATAAGACATATAAGCAAATATACTTTGAATGTTTCATCTAGTCAGAAACCAGAAAAGAATCCTACCTTAAGAACCGAAGTGTTGTATAGGTAAAGACAAAGGGCAATTGAAATGATATAATTATTATACAATTAATTACCCCTTTTGATGTCAACATGGTGAATCAAGGACCCGAGACCTGACCCACGAGGTGACCTGCCCTGACCGAGGCCGCGTAGCGGCCGAGGTCAGGGCAGGTCATCGAGTTGGCCAGGTCGAGGGTCCTTATTTTACCATGTTGATCTCACAAGGGGTAATGAATTGTTTTATTATACCGATATATGTATTGAAAAGTATGAATCTCTAACCGTAATTCTTTCTTTGATTGGGATCGGGATTCGCTACACTCCGTATAGTGAAGTTGTTTACATTGACGTCTGTAAGTCGAGTAAGTTTTTGCATCATGATTTACTGATTAAAACAATATTTGGTTGATAGAGACATACATTGTTATAACTAACGATTACTTTTCCTCTACACAGTCAAAATCTAACACAGAATTCAACCCTTTAAAGAGCCGCTTCTACATTCCATTGAACTGAAATGTAACAATTCTTTTAAATGAGTAAACCGTTTAAGTTAACGATAAAATCTTACCGTATTCTGTATGGTAATGCAAAACAGACCATGCACAATTTTAAAAGCATGTTGTTTTTCTCGAAAAATTATTATTTTATGCATTAAATTCACTCAAAAAGGAATTTTTGATGAAGAGGTCATTCTTTAGCGGTCATTAATTATAATGACCGGGTCATTATATCCCACGTGCAATGATTCTTGTGTCATTTTTGCTGTAAACAATGCCATTTGGAGTCATTGTTCTGTTTTAAAGTTTTCTTACCAGCCAATCAAATTCGAGTATTATCAATAGAGGTATAATAAACGATAATAAAAACAGTTTTCTAGCTCAAAAGTCCATCTGAACAATACAGACCTGGAGCAAAGCAATCATGGACCTCCAAAACATCAGAGATGGGATTAGGTTACATGGAGGAAAAAGCATCCACTGCAGACAAGTCCACATGTTAAATGTAAAAAAAAAAAAAAAAAAAAAAAAAAATAAAAAGGAGAAAAATAAATCATTAACATTATATCATTTACGAAAGCCGGATAGGGATATTTTTGACAGAAGGAAAATTTTTCAACTTGTTATAACGATATATAAAATATAATCATCTCGTTATAATGAGTGAGCTATTTGGTTATAACGACATAGTAATCTCGTTATAACAAATAATTTTGTCGTTATAACGAGATGAAAATTTTTATAAAAATTTGATACATCTATGGAAGTATACAGATCCGAGGCGATCAAATTTTAACCTTGGTTATACCTTTTGAATGAGAAGAGATAGGGAATTCACATTACATATGTATTATCTGTGATAAGATCTTTCTAAATGTACTATGATATTAGCTCACCTGAGCCGAAGGCTCAAATGAGTTTTTATGATTACATTTTGACCGTCTGTCAGTCTATCCGTCCGTCTGTCTGTGAACTTTTCACATTTTGATTTCCTCTCAGGAACCATTGGACCAATTTTAACAAAACTTGTTACAAAGCATCCTTAAATAAAGGGGAATTTAAATGATTAAAATGATGTGGCAAGTCTCCTCACAAGGGGTGATAATCAAGAAAAGAAAAATTAGGGTTGGCCATTAAAGAATCTTCTCAAGAACCACTATGCCAATAAGCTAAAACTTATGTAGAAGCATCCTTGGGGTAGTGTAGAACATTGTTCAAATCATGACTCTTGGGGTTTGGCGGGGTCACAATAGTGAATCAAAGTGTTACATTAAAATATATGTGAAAAAATTAAAATTCTTCTCAAGAACCACTGGGCTAGAAAAGCTGAAACTTTTGTGGAAGCATGCTGGGGTAGTGTAGAATTCGAATTGTTCAATGACCTCCTGGGGTAGAAGGGGGCCACAATTTTGAATCCAAGTTTTACATCGAACTATAAAGGGAAAAAATCTTTAACCAGTTCTCGGGAACTACTGGGCCAAAAACAGCTGAAACTTATGCAAACACATCTTGGGGTAGATTTTAAATTATCCTAATTATGACTCGTGGGGTTAGGTGGGGTCAAATATGTGTTACTTTGGGGAAAGAACAGAATGGTCAAAACTACTTAGGTGAGCGATGTGGCCAATGGACCTCTTGTTTACCCTTTGACCTTGACATTGACATACTTTTCACAAATTTAAACATTTCTTTAAATTGAGAAGAGATAGGGATTTCATATTACATATGTGTATTATCCTTGACAAGATCTTTCTAAACATACTATAAATTTGACTCCATGAGCTCGACCTTGAAGTTTGACCTTATTTTTAAAAACTTTCACCATGGTCATAAATTTTTGATGAGAATGTTTAGAGCTTTCACCTTTCACATGTAGATTACCCGTGTAAGACCTTTTTTTAAAAATAAACTCTGATTTTTGACTACGTGACCTTGACTTTGAAGTTTGACCTACCGGTGTGAATTACCTGTGACACGATATTTCCGAGCATGCTATACTTTCTGACCCCTTGACCTTCGTGTTTGATAAGAAAAAGATTATGTGAATGTATCTTGAAATTTTATTCAGTGGTATAGATGGAATTCCGGATAAGAGATGGATACTCTTCAAGTTTATAGAAAAAAAAGCAGTGTCAATGGTTTGCTCTGAAAAACCCAAAATATGTGTCCGATCAAAAAGTAAAATAAGTTGTGCACAATGGCAGTGTAGAACGCAGATTCTGTTTAAGTCTCATTACCTTTCATTTAGTGGTTAAAGATGAGTTATAGATAATAGATTAGTTCCCAAAATTAACAAAAAAAGGTATATATATTTTAGGGATGTCAAAATTGTCAGTAATTGATATTCGAATATTCGATAGGAGTATTCGAATATATTCGAATATTCGATAAAATAATACATCTTGCATTATAAAATATATATCTTCACTATCCTGTCAAGCAATATACCTTTTATGCCATTATTTTTAGAATATAATTTCATGTATAGTTTTGTATATGCACTGTAACTACATTTTAAAAAAAATGCAAAGTATATGAAGAGTTTACATCCAAAATGAAGTGATTTTTTTTTCTGAAAATTCAAAGGATTCTTTTGTTCCAGATTAATTAATAGTCCTACCACAGTCTGCACTGATAACTCTTACAAATTTATAGCAAACAGAACAATTAACTAATAGAGCAAAATCATAAGCAATTACTTTTTGCTAATTAATTTCCTGATAATTATTTTTAATTATATATATGCATACATAAACAAGGGATCCATGTGTCTACTGTAAAACAGTGTCCTTTCAACAATAGAAACTGATTGTTTGTACTGGACACTGTTATACCACTTAGTAAATGATCTAATATTATAATGATCGATACTCTCTTTACACTTTTAAGATAATCCAAGAGGAGTGCCTTTTAATTTTGTTTTTAGTCAAATCTTATTGCTGGTTAATAGTACGAATTTAATTAAATTTTTTACAAAACTTGCCAGATTTTCCCCAATTTTAAATGCTTGTTTATCTAATACCCGAATATTCGAATCATAAATTTATATTCGAATATCAATTCATCGAATGAATATTCGAATACTCGAATATTCGTTGACATCCCTAATATATTTACATACATTTACAAGGAGAAAGGCTACTTTTTCCAGACTAAAATTACATAAAACTGATAATTTTCTTCTAGGAGAATTAACAACTTAACATACTAAATTATGTAACACAGTTGTTTATCCTTTAACATTTTATACACAAAAATTGTGTATTTCAACTGTAACATTACTGCATTCACTTGTGACGGCATCACAGGTACTTAAGAGCGTCTGAAACAACGTGAAATTTATGCGCACGTAGATGGGGCTGTATTTAAAAAAACAAGATTAAATATGATAAATAGAATGTTCTTATTTGATGTGTTATACTACATGTATAACGTATATGATATTAAATGTTGCAAAAAAAAAGAAAAAAATAACATGGGGATGTGTATTTTTCTAAAATTCGTTAAAAGATATGATCTTTGAAGTACAACGAAGATGTCTTTTTTTTCTTCCCATGAGCCACAAAGCAAGTAGCAATAATGTTTAAATACAGTAATTACCACTTAAAGTACTAGGGTAAGAAAAATGTTACAAATTTTGTTCTTTTTTTCAAATTGATGTTGTAAAATCTTTCTTTATTTTCTTCCAGAACCAAAAGAATGCCCCTGTGGTATCATTTTTTACATACGCTGCGCTGGATAAACAAGGACACCTATCATACTTTAGAATAGATGGTGAATCAGCAATTGTTGGTAGCAGTGAAGAACTGGAAGGCTTTCATATTTCTTTTAAAACATCAACCGATTCCCCACTAATAAAGCATGATTCTTTTAAAGGTCATGTATCTGGATTGGATGTTTTAGATAAGACCCTGAAAAAACGTTTTGTACTTAAACGTTTCGTTGAAAATAAGGTATACATTGCACTTAACGGGACTAATGAGACAGATCGTGGTATAAATTTTGTGGTTCACCAAATAACAGCCCAATTACCACTTAAGTTTGATATTATTTTTAAATCAAATAGTTTTCGTTCTGCAAATATTCTTCAAGGTGAAATACTATCTAGAGAGATAGAAAAACGTTCTGGAGAATTTGACGAAAAGTTTTCTTCCGTTTTTAATTTGGAATCAAAAAAATACACATTAAAAGCCATCAACTTTGCAAAAGCAGCACTGAGTAATATGCTAGGGAGCATAAGCTACTTCGATGGTTCATCTCGAGTACAATCTGAAAAGAGCGAAGAAGTTTTGAAGTATTGTCAAGCTACACTATATACGTCTATACCATCTAGATCAAAATACCCAAGAGGATTTCTTTGGAATGTAGGGTTTGATCTTCATTTGATAACTCTTTGGGATGCAAAAATATCGGAAGATATAATCATACATTGGTTAGACTTGATAAATGAAGAAGGATGGATACCCAGAGAACAGATACTTGGAGAGGAAGCAGAAGCTAAGGTTCCATCTCAGTTTATTGTGCAAAGAAACAATATTGCAAACCCACCTTCTCTTTTTCTAGCCATTCAACATCTTATTAAAAATAGACAAAAAATAGAGGTTCTCTTGGAGAAAATTTTTCCAAGAATGGAAAAATGGTTCAAATGGTTACAAGTAAGTCAAGCTGGAAAAATACCTACGTCTTTTTATTGGAGGGGAAGAAATAATTCCGCAGAAATGGAATTGATTCCATACACCTTTGCTTCTGGGTTAGATGATTACCCCCGTGCGTCCCATCCTGACGAAAATGAGCGTCACCTTGACCTTCGTTGTTGGATGGCGATGGCTTCGGGAGTGTTAGCGAACATTGCAAAAAGGACTGGAGAGGACTCAAGCGCATACGAGAAAATTTATAAAGATCTTACCGCTAACAAATTGTTAGATAGTTTACATTGGGACTCTGGCCACGAATTTTATAGTGATTATGGATTGCATACGAATGACATAGAAATAGACAGTGACATCAGTATAGACCGCATTGTTTATTCACATCCAGCATTTGGATATATTGGGATATTTGGATACGTTAGCTTATTTCCTCTGATGCTAAAAATTCTTGATTCCGATTCTCCTCGATTGGAAAAAATGCTGTCAGACCTGAGAAGAGAAGATTTGTTATGGACAAAATATGGGATACGCTCATTATCAATAAAGTCAACATTTTACAACATGCCAAATACAGTTACCGACCCTCCGCACTGGAGAGGAGCAATATGGATAAATATGAACTACCTAATTATCAGTGGACTTCACCACTACTCTCAAGTTCCTGGTCCTTATCTTAATCAAGCAAGTAATATGTATACAGAGCTAAGAAAAAATGTTGTTGAGAACATTTTCAAACAGTACTATGAAAGAGGTTATATATTTGAACAATATGATGACATAACTGGAACGGGTAGGGGGAGCTTCCCCTTTACTGGATGGTCTGCTCTTGTTGTGAACATAATGGCAGAAAAATACTAAGCGTTCTAAGAAAATCAAAATAAAAATTAGTAATAACATAAATATAACGCGAATGAAAACTTTTGGAAAACTGCTCTTTTCAATGAAAATGCAGAAAACCATTTTAAAAAAATGTGACGATTTTTTATATCGTGCCAAATAAGAATATATATCGTAACAAATAAAAATAGCTAGCTTTGATAACAAATAAAAAAAGTAGTTAGATTTATTCTATGTTTTCAAATCCTTGAAAAATATTAATAGTATACATGATGTAAAAATCTTTAACAATTTCCTTTTTTTGTAGAACTGTAATTGCTGTGTCAATTAAAGTTGTTTATATTTCTTTTCATTTTTTGAACACGCTATTAGCTAAACATGAGAGTATTAGTAGAAAAAGCAAGAAAAAGAAGGGGAGCGATTAAAAGAGTTTGTATAATTATTCCTGCGAAGAATGGACACATTTTACTTTTTATGTGTAATTTAGATTTTTATAAATCTATAAACAATCAGGACAACAAAAAAGTCAATTTTCAGGGTACCATTTTTTTTTCTAAAATCGTTTTTTAAATTTTGAAATATTGAAAAATTTATGTGTGGATAATGAAACCTAAGTTTTAAAAATACGTAATATATATATATATATATATATATATATATATATATATATATATATATATATATATATATATATATATATATATATATATATTTTTTCTATTGTTTTTCTATTTTTCTAATGTTTTATGTCAGGTTTGATGATTCATATTAATCTTATGAGAGTTAGGAAGCTTATTTTACCTCTTTTTAAATGCTTTAATTCTGACATGGGTTCACCAGGCTTTCATTTTTTTTATTTGTCCAACTATTAACTCGCTTTTTCCTAATTAGAATTTTTCACCAATCTCCATACAACATGATAAATTTTGATGAATCTTAGGTAAAGGTTTGTTGCAGTAAATGAAGATCTATGGGGGCTCACTACTTACTTAATACCTTTTTAGTTGATGCGACCTGTATCAAACATAGGTCATATATCGTATTTTAAAATTTCATGACTAAGCATACCATACTAGATATAAAATCATTTATGGCATATATCTTGCACCACGAGAGTTCTAGGAATATTAAACTTGGTTTAAGCTGATGATTGTATAACGAAAAGAAGATTATTAAACCGTATCCTTATCATATTTTGCACTACAACCAGATGTTTTGAATAATGATTATTTTAGGTGATTCATCTTTAGGGGACTGCAAGGTGAGGTGTGTCATACTTTAAAAGTCATTAAGAATGCCAACTTTAGATGCAATAATTAATAACATAAAGCGTTATGTTGCAATGAAAATTCTTTCATCATTAGCGGTTGGTAAAATGCTTACTCCTTCCGGACACCTGACTCCATTTCTGGGTATTCCAGGGAGCCCATGTCTTATACCACGGTAGATTCAATAAATGTAAACGATTTGAAAAACATGTAAACATGACCTTTTTTAAATTTAAATTTGCGAATAAGAAAATGGAGTCACGGATCGCATGAAATTGTAATTATTCTCAAACAAAGCACAAAATATTATTCATTATAATATTTTTGATTGTAAAATGGTGTTTAACTTAATAAAATATTAACACTCAGATTGAGTTTTTTTGCGTCATTCCATCATGAGTAAGTTCTACATTCATTGCTTTATTTGCATTAGACAAGTAGTCCTCAGCAGAAAAATAAAGAAACAAGAAACCAATGGGTTACAGCTCACATTTAAAAGCACCGACTAGGAAGAAGCAGAAACCAGCTCAGTATTGAAAAGTTTTAATTTACACTACCTCAGGATGATTCCTACATATTGTCATGTAAAGCGTTGATCCTCTTTTCTGCCCCCCCCCCCAACTCCTTGGTGTCATACGTAGTAATCTGAACAATTTAATTGACTCTGCAATACCTAATGTTGCCTCTGTATAAATATGACTGGTTATGGCTTGTAAATATTTGTAAAGATTGTAAAGATATTTCCTGTGTAACGGGCATGATCAGGTTCTAACAAAGGATATATTACTTTTTCTTTGACCTTATCATGGCCATAAAACATCCATTCCAAAAACCGTAGCCTCTCAGCCGTCTTTTCGTCGTTCCTTCTGTAACGTGTTTATCGAAACAATAGGGTTCTTTATAAGGGATATATGATTTTCCTTGTACTCTATCTGAGTAAAAATGATTAGTAGATATGATAATTTTCTTTTACTCTTCCTGAGTATAATGATTCTGTATCTAATTCGAAAAATAATTACACTATCAGAGGCTTTACCGAGGGCTATATGATTGTTTAGATGTGACTGGGTAACTTCACCGCGTATTCTTGGTAAAAGGGTTCCTATTAATATAGAGAATCAAGCGCCTCGATCTTATTAGACCTACTACCTCCTGACTCGCAAATAAATTCCCCTAAATCCTTACCGCTATTTCCTACCCTAGCCTTACGTTTGTTTGTCGTCGTCTTCTCTGTAATTTCTCCGCCGTCTGACTTCTACGCAATACCCCGCATCTGCCAATTGCACTGACTTATATACCCTTGGAACAATTTATTTCCAAGGGTTGTCAGGTCATTCCATTCTATGGGGGTGTTCTGTACGTTTCTCTTATGTTTCACTTCTTTGCAAAACATGAACACATGGGATGACTTTTCCGAATTTCATTGTTTAAGATGACCTAAGTACAGCATTGGCAAATATCCAATTTAAACTGTTCTACTCTAAATCCATTCATTACTTTCAAATGAAAGTATCATGTCACGTAGCGTAACATATACAGAATATAAAAATCAATTTGTATATACAAATAGATGTTGGATTGAATAAAATGAAAATAAAATTTTAACTTATATTCGTTTTCTACGTGTCGTCCTAAACTGGCATTTAAACCACTATTCACTTCATATATAGCCTTGCTATTGGGACCGGTTCTAAAGAACCGCGCGATATACACATGGAATTTGAATGAAAACCTTGTAATTCCGAAAAAACTAATTCATTATCATACCAAGTCTGTCTAATATGTTCATCAAACGAAAGAAATCTTATTTATCTTTGAGCTTTGTTGGATGAAAATGTGGTATAAAATTGTCCTATTTTTAAAGAAGGCAATTTCAAAGAAATTGCGGAAAATATGCCAACTCGGCATTAAACTCTATACAACCAATCAATCGAAGATAAATAATGATCAAAAAGAAAATTGGATA
The DNA here is from genome assembly GCF_032062105.1 of Saccostrea cuccullata. Classification (NCBI taxonomy): domain Eukaryota; kingdom Metazoa; phylum Mollusca; class Bivalvia; order Ostreida; family Ostreidae; genus Saccostrea; species Saccostrea cuccullata. The sequence goes on from NW_026925114.1 coordinate 12,028, forward strand.
CTAGTTACTGGCAAGTGAGATTATATCAAAGGAGTGATATTTTATCTGCTTGAGAGGTATTCCACAAGATCAATTATTGAAGTTTTTAAAGGACAGCTTCCCCAAACAGAAATATCTGAGCTGACTCTCGCCTCTTGTTTTGACCAACGATTCATGGATTACATTCAAACCATGAAAAGATTTCACAATATACAGCTAAATATGTTGGTGTGAAAATCATAGTCGTTGTGTTTACATCTGAATTAGCCATTTTTGGTAATATATTCAAGGAAAGTAGATCACAATTAATACTTTCGTGACATTTAATTTTTGCGAATTTACTTTTTTGCTCACCTGAGCGGTTGTTGTAAACTTTTCACATTTTCATCTTCTTCTCAAGAACCGCTGGACCAGTTTCAACCAAATTTGCTACAAAGTATCACTGGGTAAAAGGGGATTCAAGTTTGTTCAAATGAAGGGCCAAGCCTTGTTTGAAACAACAAATAATTATGGCATGTTCGTTGATAAATGTTAAAAGTTTAAAATTCAAGAAAACGAAAGTAAGCATATTTATACTCAAATGCAATGGGCTGAATTTTCTCAGCTTATGAAATAATCATCTATTTTGGAATCTAGACGACACTGAATTACTTGTCATGTTTATTTAACCTATAATTTAGAATATCATGGATATGTCAAAAATTGAAAATACTTGAATTAATGTACTTCCGTAAATAAAAAATAAAAAACTTACTTCCAGTAAAGTCATTTCAAATGGCATTTTAAAAAATAATGAAGAGAGATATCTCTTTGCAATAAAGAGATATCTCTTTCTGCTTGAGAGATATCTCTTTTAGAAATTTTTGAAAGATATCTCTTTCACTTTGAAAGATATCGCTTAAGATAAACTAAGATATCTCTTAAGATAAACTAAGATATCTCTTAAGATAAACTAGAGAAGTATCTCTTTTACTTCTAGAGATATATATCTCTTTAACTTGGAAAGATATCTAAATAATTAAAAGAGATATCTAGTAAAAGAGATATCTCTTCTACGTTCAGAGATATCTCTTTTAACGAAATAGATTCTCTCAATGAGAAAGAGATATCTGCTTAAGGTACTCCGATCCTCAGGTTTATAAAATTAGCTGTTAAGTAATCAAAAATACTCATAAAAGTATCTTTGAATTCACAAAGCTATGTAAATTTATCCACAGTATTTCTTTAAAGTTATAGATTAAAGTTAATCATATTATATAGGGAAAATTGTCAAATCTCCAATATTTTTGCAAAGTATTTCTGTGGGAAGCGAGTCTCACAAATACAGGTTGAGAATAAATGGATACAGTGGTTCTGCAGGCAAGTCCATGCATATAATATCACAAATTTAACTGATGAGGGTGACGTAAAGTACATAGTTGAAATAAATATAGAAATTAAGCAGAAGTATTTGAATCGATAATGAATTAAAGGAAAACTTTATGGAAGGAGATAGTCTTGGGCCTAATAAGGGTGGAAATTTTCAACAAAAGATAAAGACAACGATAGTTGAGGAAAATTTTGTGCCGTAAAAAGAAAAGCAGGGTGGTGGTTTCAGGAGTGTCAAACCTTTAACCCAAAAAGACCTTACCACAGATCCACAGTACGAACGTAGGCCTCTCTTGTCTGGTACAACTTTGGAAATGATTATCGCTCCTTAAAGTACTCGAGAATGATTATCAGACCCAAAAGATGAGACTGTGTGATATAAGCATCTTCTGTGTCATGTGTTGGGATGAATTATTAACAGCAGCATTGATAGTAAAAATTGCATTATGTGACATAATTTATTGCTTTTCATCCTGAATATATTTCATCCTTTAGTTATAGTGATTAAGGTAACATACATCAGTATGGAGAAAAATTAAACAGGCTTCATGTAATAGGTATAGTGATATATTTTCAGTCTGATATGTTCGTAGATCATGAAAAATGTGAGTACGTGTATATATATGGGATTTCCGTATAGTGTTTACAGCATAAAAGAGTCTGGAAACTTAGCGAAAGGAGTATTAAAATTAGAGACAATCTTAAACGTTGAATAAAGTTTTATCTAGAAGGAAAATAAAACGTCTCTTTAAAGTATAATATTCCTTGGAGAAGTTTATTAGTTCAAGGTTTAATTGGAAAGGTAGAATTAGCAATTTATGGCCTTCTTAATTGTAAAAAAAATATCTTCTACAATCAGATAATCCTTATTAGAAAAATGGATGAAATGTTCCAAAGAGGGATCTTGAAATGCATACAGAATACTTTAAAAAAGATATATTTCCTGTAAAGGTCTGTTAGAAATTGTCAACTTGGTATATTCGTAAAGTTAAAGACAAAAAAGATAATCATTGCTCAAATTCATCCTGCAGAAATCAATAATTATGCTACCTTTGATTTCCAAAAGACATTTTAAAAAAACAAGAACTGTCGAGAAATGAAATGTTAATAAAGTCGAGGGCTGTTCTGAAATTATAGAGACATTGTGTATATTTTTCTTTCTAATGAACGTCTTTCGGTGAAAATTCGCATATACGTTTGACAAACATTAAGAATTCGTAAAAGCAAATAAATTTTGTAAATATAATTTTTTTTAATCTTCAATGGTTAATAAATGTGTCAATGGTAGGGGTACAGGGCGCAGTCATGAAATCAGATATCTAGAATATGTAAGAAGGATATGGAGATAACGAACAGTATTCAATCCCAAAGTCCATAAAACAATACAAAATTAGAGCAGAGCAAACACGGACCCCCGAAAGATCAGAGGTTTTGAACAACAACGTTCAAACCCCCAGTTGACCCATAATAAAGGCCATAATAATTGAATTTATATTTGTAATTTTTAAATTTTATTTTGACTGCATATTGTATAAATTGGTTAGAATTCTGATCATAAATACGAAGATCATTAAAAATAATTATGCGGTAAAGAATTCTACGGAAGCCCGTTGAGGCCAGTTCAGAGAGAGAAATATCTTTTATTGCGTCTAAACGCCTAATCTTTGCGTTTAATCGCAATAGATTTCGATTAAACGCAATCTTTTGCGTTTAAACGCAATAATATTTTTGCGTTTAATCCAAATATTTTTTGCGTTTAATCGCAATAATTTTTGCGTTTAAACGCAATAATATTGCGATTAAAGGCAATAATTATTGCGTTTAATCGCAAAAGATTACGTTTACTCGCAATCTTTTGCGATTAAATGCAAAGTGTTTTACATTTAAACGCAATGATTATTGCGAATAAACGCAAAGTTTTGCGTTTAAACGCAATAAAAATATGTCTTTCTCTGAACTGGCCTCAACGGGCTTCTATAGAATTCTGATAACAACAAAAAATGGAATTTGACGTCAAGTCGGAGCAGAATAAGACTTAAAATTTTGTAAAGCGTTATTTAAAATTCTTTTCCAGACTGACCAACCTCATAAAACAATAAAAACATGACTGTAAAACATATTTAAGGGTTGTTATTTCATTCGTTAAATTTTTTCTGACCAATAATTCAACCAGAGTAAAATCAAAAGCTCAGGTGTAACGTTGAATATTGACCTGTATTGAAAATTGACCCGGGGTTTATTTTTCAGCGTTGAATATTGAACAGGGGGTGTTTTCTCCGTTGAAAATTGAGACCAAAACTCGTTGAATTTATACCCAGGGTCATTTTTCAACAGCTGGATAATTTTTTTTTATCCCTGATGACCTCAACAAGTTGAAAATTGACCCTGTTGAATATTGACCCTACCTCAATGTTTGCTCATTTTATTGAACTGGGAATTTGTTTTACGGGATTAATCAGTATCTCTGTATATTTTTATTTCAGTTTCAATTTGTTTCCCTTTTCAAGAATAATAGAAACAAACTTATCATCCCGTGTATATATGTACATTTTGATCAGTACACGATTTCAGTCATGCGCGAATCTAGAGGGGGAATTTGCAAGGTTATTAAATTTATTTACTAAAACAAGGAAAACGTTAACTTGAACCCCTTCGGAAAACGCGGACCCCTTCTCCCCTCTTAAATGCAGAATTATAAGTCATCGACTACCCCCCCCCCCATCCCCCGAATAGGTTTTTGAAGTCTGGGTGAGTTTATTTTATTTTTTTTTTTTTTGCTTGTCAGGAAATTTTTGGGTTGGATTTATTTTTTGACAATACATGTACTTTCTAAAATCCATAAAAAGGACCACAAAAATTATGAAAAGGGCATAAAACAAAAAACATGGGAATCTGGTGACTAGAAAGTGAGCCCTATAAATATTGATCAGAACCTTGAGAATGAGATTATTCTTATTCTAAAACATCATTCTTATTCGATACAATTTGATTCCTATTCGATTAGTTGTTATTCCCATTCGATAGATTGTAGTTTGTATTCGATAAATTGCTATTCTATTGGAGGAAATATAACAATATGATTATCGAATATAAATCATTTCATTATCGAATAGAAATGACAAAGTTACCGAATAGGAATCACAGGAAAATCACAGGAATTTCGAATAGAGTTACTGTAACAACTTAAAGGTAATGAATTCTCGAACAAAAATAACATTTTTATCGCACAAGAATAACAACTAACAACTAATCGAATAGGAGTCATATTCTATCGAACAGGAATGACATGATTTAGAAAAAGAAAAATAATTTTTGAATAAGGATAACAAAAATGAATAATAATGCAACGTTTTCCCGCCATACCATAAACAGGTGATAACGGAATATTACTTTACAAATACGGAAAGTTCACTTTGGAAAAGATGAAGAAGAAATCATTTCTTTTCTTATACAGTAAAGTTTCAGTTGGCCTTCATCTTCCATAGTCAGTAAAGCTTATAAATATGAAACAGTTGTGGCACATTCGGTGGTGACTTTAATTTAGAGTTCGCTGGGATCTATTGAGTCGGCATATGATCCAAAGTAACCATTGTTACTTGATCATACGTCATCAGTGCATCTAAATGTTGAGTTGAACCCCACAGCAAACATTTCTTCTTGTCATTTTTAAAAGTTTTTAAAAAATATATATATTCTGAATCTTCTTCATAGAAATATTAAAACATTTCGGCCAATAAAGGAGTACAATTAGTGCCGATCGGAATTCGAAATTTGGAAGGAAACGGTCTCCGAAGACTGCAAAAAACAGTGTCGATAAGAAACTCCAGCTTCCTTTTAATATCAACTTCAGGAAACGTTTAGGTAGAATCAGAATGATTTTTAACAAAGTGATATATGTTGATTACCTATCACAAGATACGACAATTTCTTAGTTCCATTTTTATTGTCTTTAGTTGTCTATGATGTAAAAATGCTCGAGAGTGCTAGCAATTATTTCAGCAGGAGTTTCGCATATTTGTTTTATTCTTTCATTCTAAAATGTTGACAAATTTTCCTGAATTTATCTCTGTTAATGTTCTTTATAGAGTTAAAGTAGATGTCTCAAAAATTTCCGAACAGCCCCCGTACATTAAAATCTAGAACTGCATATTGAATCGAACACGCAAGCAATCTTTATTCACCTAAGTGAGTCTAAAAAAAGGTCAAAATAATAACCAGATAACGATAGGAAAAAAGACAAGCAGTACATATCTGTAAAAATTACCTGTCACTTTAGCTGACACCAAAATACAGGGTACCTACACGGCATTTTCTGACTTTTTATGCGCCCGGATCGATAGATCGATAGATCCGGGTCGTATATGGTTTTTGTCCTGTCTGTCTGTCTGTTTGTCTGCAAACTTTAACCTTCGTCATATCTTTTGAACCATGAAAGATAGAGACTTCGTATTTGGTATGCATACTCTACTAATTAAGTTCTTTCCAATAATACCAATGTCAATGTTCTTCTGACCTTGACTGTGACCTATATGCTAAAAATAGCTTTTTAATCTTCAAAGTTTAACTTTCACCATAACTTTTCAATTACGAAAGATAGAGACTTCATATTTGGTATGTACTTCACTCATAGAGCTTTTTCAAATGACACCAAGGTCAATGACCTTGTGACCTTGTTGTGACTTATATGCTAAAAATAGCTTTTTAAACTTTCACCATAACTTTTTGAACCATAGGAGATAAAGACTTCATGTTTGGTATGAATATTCCATTAATTAAACTCTTTCAATGACACCAAGGTCAATGACCTTGTGACCTTGATTGTAACCTATATGCTAAAAATAACTTTTTTGAACACTAATCATAACTTTGAAATCATGAAAGATAGAGACTTCGTATGTGATATGCATATCCACTAATCAAGTTCTTTCAAATGATACCAAGGTCAATGACCTTGTGACCTTGACTGTGACCTATATGCTAAAATAGTTTTTTCCAACCTTTGCTGCTGCCGGGCGCATACTGTTTCACAAACACATCTTGTTTCCATCTACAAACAGGGCTACCCTCAAATCAACGTGTTTTCAATGTGTTTATAAACATCCTATGCCCTGAAAAAAATGTTCCTGTCAAAACCTTTATTTATTTACAAAGTACATAAAATTCACTAGGCACAGCTAGGTACCAAATTTGTAAATATTGCTTGGAGGAAAATAGAAAAACATCTCAAAAGAAAGGAAATTCAATTTCATATGTATAGAACTATATTTGACTAAGTTCGTTTTGATATGTCAATTACCTGATTACCGGTGTGATACCTTTATTGTCATGGAATCGGCGTTGAATGGCGACCCGTGTTCGTGCTGGTTATCTTGCATTACCTTTGTTTGCGTTTTATTGCAGTAACGAATATTTTTGTGTTTGCATACTGCACTGACCTGTATAACTGTTGTAATTGTCTTTAGTGAAAAGGATTAACGTACATGTATAAAGTATGCGTGCTCTGATAAGGATATTCACAAATAACACTTTTTTAGGAAGACACCACAGTTACATTGAATAATCATAACTGCCCAGTATATGTTTAAAATACTGCATCTCACTGATTTAGGATAAATCTGTGTTTTGCAATGAAAAAATCGAAGCTAGTGGACATAAGTTGCTTTAAAAAGTTTTTTATTTTGCTTTGTTATGTTGAGTAGATGAAATTAAATAAACGCTTGATACCATGATATTTCTTAGACCAACAATTTTCAGAAATGTGTTCATATAAACCAAAACCAAAAAACATTAATTGCTGGAATTGTAAACAGGTTTAGAGACGTAAATTCCGCTTTTAAGGTGGATAGAAGTCAAAAATGATCTTTTCTTCTGCAAATTAGACAAACATATTTCAATGCAGGTTGAAAGTTATTACAATAATTAATTTGGGAACATGAGAGAATTGAGATCCAGTTTTTTCTGAATATTTTTGCAATCACTGATTGCTATGATAATATTTTTCACACTCATCCCTTTCAATCCTTTTGTATCAAAAAACTCTTATCTTTTAAAAGTTAAAAGTATTGATTTAAAAGCAGTTGCATATTGATTTTTTTTTTCATATGCAGTTTCGTATATATACGACAGGTGATCTTGCCAGTGACAAAAATATCAAAATAACGAAAATAGCTTTTATAATTCAATATAGTTTTATATATTTATTAAGACTTTCCTACTTCCCTTATACTTTTTCTACTACATTTAGAATACGTTCAATAATCAAAATACATTTTTAAAAATTATTATTAATTAAATCCTCAAAGGTTTATTGTTAATGTTTAAAATGCTGTTCCGTACTTCTAAATCAAACATGGATTCCCAAGGAGATGAACATGGCGCCCAATTTTCACAAGGAGATGAAACCAATGATTCCGATGAGTATCGTGGTGGGAGTAGCAGAGACGAAACACAGGAGGTCTTAAAAATCTGCAGGAGAGAACGAAAGAAACGTGCCAGTGAAGCGTCTTCATGTTCAAAATTTGTTGTTCCATTGTTAGTTATAGTCCTTGCAGTAGGCATAGGATTGTACGGTTATTTGAACATTTCGAGAACCGATACCATAAACCATCCATTGAATGTTCCACAAGTTAATTCGAAATTGACAACGTCCGCAGAAACAAAGTCTGAATATTTTTGGGGCTCATATCGAGCAAATCTTTATTTTGGATTAAAAACACGTTCGCCTCGGTCTCCGGTCGTAGGCCTGATGTGGATGAAACAATTTCTAGATCCAAGAAAGCAGGGGTCTTATAAATTACGTCACTGGTGCAAGGAAGATGATGAGTTGGTAAAATATGGATGGCTGAGACATGACGGTTCTGGTTTTGGCATTCATGAGGTGGAGGAAGAAGAATTTATATTCAACACAACTTTTGTGAAACGTCAGGGTGGACATCATGGAGGAGAGTGGTCTGCAAGAATAACAGCTCTTTCAACGGTAACCATATATAGAATGATCTTCGATAAAATAATTCAATGATTTCCTTGGTGTTCAAAACAATTTGTAATTTCTTGAACGGTTTATGCATTTTACAAAACATTTGGAATATTAATTAGATTTATAGTTCAACTTACTGAAAGCTAAAGTTAGTTTTTCTGATCACATTTTGTCTGTAGTCTGTCTGCTTGTCTGGTTCTTTGTCTGCATGTCCGTCTGTAAACTTTTTACATTTTCGACATCTTTTCAAGAACCACTGGACCAATGTCAACCAAACTGTGAAGTTCAAGTTCTTGTCAAAAAAGGATTATGCCCTCTTTAATGATTTTTTTTTTAAATGAAAATTTAATTACATCTTTTTAAACAATCGTCTTAAGAACCAAAGCGTTGTTTGAGTAAACACGAAGGCCAATTGAAGTAATACCGTAAATCTGGAAATTTTTACGTCGATTTTATTTAGCGAATCAGTGTCAAAATGCTGTTGATTAATTTTTACGTTTCAAAATTTTGCGAATGACCACTGCTTTCTTTACCTTTTCTAATTGTTGAATTATTTTGAAGAAAAATTTTTTTGCAAATGCAATGAACTCGCAAATTTGCTAAGAATTTATCTACAGCAAAATTTCCAGATATACGGTATATATGGAGACAACGAACAGCTTTCAAGCTCAAAAGTCCATTCAAAGAATACGATCCAGTAGCAGAGCAAACACGGACCTACAGAACATCAGAGTTGAGATCAGGTGCCATGGAGGAGTGAGCATTCACTGCCTACCACTCATAACCGCCGCCTGCTCCATGGCATGATCGGAATATTACGGAAATTCCGTTGACAATTCATTGTGTTTTGTTTGTATGTTATTTAACGTCCCTCTCTAGAATTTCACTCATATGGAGACGCCACCGCTTGCAGCTGGGAAAGCTGCAAATTTTGTCCTATACTCGGCACTTCCGGCCAACGAGCAGTGAGGGATCTTATTCGTGCCAGTGCCTAGTACGCTCTGACCACTGCGCCACACGGGCGACCAATCCAGTGTGTAAATAACTGTCTGGTATGAAAAAAAATCAATCAGCCTTTGACTTAATGATAAATGATAAACATAATGTTACAATGTCATTATGGTGCTGGGGTCAGATCGTGCAATATTTTGACTAGGATATGCAATACTCTATATTTGAGTACCCTTTTTCTGATCCTATTTTGTTAACTGTGTGGTTTTTTTCGTCATTTACTTTAATAAATGACATATTTCACTTCTACATGATGTTATTTGTTTTTGTCTGCTTTTAACAAAAAAAAAAAAAAAAAAAAAATAAGCTTAGTTGTTTGGCAGAAGAGGTAAGGAACATAAAAAACTGTGTTCCCCTATTGTGGCCACACCTTAACCCTGGTGTTCAAGAATCGAACAAACTTTGTATGTAAACTATTGGACTTTTTACGAGAAGCGCTGACTTTTACAGTTGACGAACTACTCTCACACTAAGACAGTGTACGGAAGCTCTTTTACGATATAATTATATAGCTCAATATTTAATTCAACGAAAGAAGCAGGCTATTTTAGAGCCAGGTAAGTTGTCCTTGAAGAAAACGACAACTATCCTACCCTCAAATCCAGGAATTTACATATAATTGCCCTTTACACCATTATTATAACCACTAGAAAGATTTTTTTATCTATTATCAATTCTGTACCTCCGTAGATAATGCAGGTTTAAATGTTCAAGTAAACACTCAACTGTAAAAGTTAGACTGGCTTGCCTGTCTGATCCTCGATATACAGATGTTTCGAAAGAATGACACAGGAACTGCCAGTCTACTTTAAATGTCAGTGCTTCTCGTAAAAGTCCATTCAAGCATTCTTCCCTATAAATACATGTATGACCAAATGGCTTTTCTGTCCCTATAATGATTTAAAATATTTTTCTAATTTTTTAAAATTTCTATTACTATTTAAAAGAAATTGATCACCCATTGGGTTTTCAACTTATCCCGAGTGAAATGATTTGTACAAACTTGATTCTACGCTACCTGAAATGCTTCCATTTAAATATGACCAATCATGGTTTTGCTGTTGTTAAGAAAAAATTGTTAAAGATTCTTATCTATGTATATTAAGGGATTTCATAAATATTCAATGTTACAATATTCTACTTTTTTCTAAATGTAACTTGGAATGCTTTCATAACAAATTGTTTATTGTCATTATTGGACTTTTGAGTTCGAATACCGATCTCAACATATCTAAATTAAAGACACCCCTTCCCAGGCACAAGAACTGAACAAATATCATAACTATAACCATCTTTCTTCCTTTACCTTAATAATTTATCCAATTTCTGAATACACTTTAAGTAAGTCTTTTGTCTTGGTTAACATATTGTACAGATTTACTGAACTCAGCTATACACAAATTATTTTTCTTCGTTTTCCATTTCATAATGTGCAATCTTAGATTTTTAATACATGGTTAAACACTTTTGCAGAAGATTCCAATGGATAAATCTTGAACTATATTTGATATAATTTCTAAAATACCACATTTTACTCCCAATATATTGATTGATTGATTGATTAATTGATTTCACTCATATGGGGACGCCACTACTTGCCGGTGGAGAGCTGCAAATTTTGTCATTTATTCTGTACTTAGGGCCATTGAGCAGGGAGGGATCTTAATCATGTCAGCACCTACTGCATCACGGGATCGACCACGGTCTCATCCGAAGGACCGATCTCCACACCCCACAGTGGGATTCGAACCTGCGACGTAAGGATCAATTCTTTACTTCGCGACTTTAGAGCAGACTCTCTAACCACTGTACTCCTAATATACAATTAGAAAATTAATATCATCCTTTGAAGACATAAATCGTACATCAAGAACATTACTTATTATCTTTGTGAGAATTAACATTCTACAATGAAAGAAAATATATGAATAACATGTATAGCTTAACAATGTAATTTACAATGTTGATTTTCTTCAAATATTGTTCTTATTAGCACAGTGTGAACTCGAATAAATAGAATCAGAATACAACTATTTGATTCCCAAAATAATTTCCCTCAATTATTGAATGCATGTCTAATTTATAAGCTCTGGAAAAAACACAAAGCACAGAAAATTAGTTCTCTATATTGCTTTCTAGACTAACCAGATATCATCTTGTCATGAAAACTGCAGAAGTTGCCCCTCTGCTTCTTAATTAATGCAACCCATATTTTTCTTTTTCTAAATCAATTGTATACGAACCTGTATAAAACTAACCTAAAAATTCTTGTCCTTTTAAATAACTTTAAATCGATTTGTTACACGTACTCGGGAACGAAATATAAATCATGCTAGTGACATATTTTAATCCCACTTAAAACGTATTCTAAGCCTGACAAGTCGTGTTTGTTCACAGTAAAATTGTCATGGATATCAAATTATTACATTGCATAAATTTTACACAGAGTTTGTTTTAAAAAATCTTTTGAGCATTAAACTTGAAAACCACGTGTTTCTTTTTTTTTTAATTTTCTTATGTGTTTGTCTGAATGCCGTTATCTGATTGGTGAGAGGGACTAGCATCTTGTTTAACAGGTTTGGACGATTTCCAAATATGGAAGTCAAGAACAATAACTGAAAGTTGCTATAAATGTTCATCAAGTACACGTAAATATTTTTCTATCCAATCAGACAGCAGTATTTTTACACACCCTAAAACATATTACAAAAGAACAAAAAGAGAACACGCTTTTGTTTTTTTTCTTAAAAAAGATTTTTTAATCATTATATAAGTTGTATTTTAGAAGAACTTGGCTTTAATTCTACAAGTGGTAATCCTACTTATACTCATACATGTACTTCCCTTTCTAAGGAAGAAATCAAGTGTCCGTTTTAAATATTTTTGATATTCCACAGAGCCAAAAGGAATTTGAACTACCCTATATATGTATTGGATTCTGAAACTTCATAAAAATTCTTACAAAGATACATTACGGGTTCCAACCAAACTTCTTTCATTACTCCTCACTAAGATATTGACAGTAATGAAGGAAAAACTTCAGCAGTACTGTGCAACAAGATATTCAAGAGGTGGTGTGAATCAGATGTGGATACTCAAAAATTCCAAAGAACTTTTGGACGATTTGAAATCACAAGATTTTACCAAAATCAACAGCTTAAAAACTTACGACTTATCAACTTCATATACAACCATTCCCCACAAAGAAATAAAGTCCAGGCTTTTTGATGTCATTGACAGCTGCTTTTTCAATAAAAATGGAACTCGTAAATTTACTCACCTGGTCACTGGTCATTTGCAAAATTATTTTGTTAAAACAGATTCTGATTGCACACACAAGTACTCTGAAGTTGACATCAAAGAGATGCTTGAGTTTCTGATTGACAATATTTATGTGGTTTTTGGAGACCAGGTATTCTAGCAATCTATTGGAATTCCCATGGGTACCAATTGTGCTCAGTTATTAGCAGACCTATTTTTATATTTATATGAAGCAGAATTTGTGCAAAATGTTATGCGTGAAAAGAAGAAAACACTTGCCGTGGCCTTCAACTCGACATTTAGATATATCGACGACGTTTTTTCAATTAACAATGGTAAAATATTTCCATTCCTACGTAGACACGATATATCCTGGTGAGCTTGAGATAAAAGACACAAAAGAGTCTGACACATCTGTTTCATACTTGGATATTTTACTTGAAAAAGACGTTAATGGTAATCTAACAAAAGCTATATGATAAACGTGATGACTTTAACTTTTCTATCGTAAACTTCCCTTACTTATGCAGCAATATACCTTCATCACGTGCATACGGAGTGTATATATCACAGTTGATTCGATACGCAAGAGCTTGCGCTACGTATGAACAATTTCTAAAACGAGGTAAATTATTGACAAGCAAGTCGATGAAACAAGAATTTCAGCCGTCTCGTTTAAAGTCATCATTTTGTAAGTTCTATGGTCGATACAATGACCTTGTCGGCAAATACAATTTATCATTGAGTCAAATGCTGACTGACATTTTCATACTTATTGTTAGTCCATTATTTGTACACTGAATTGACGACGGACTTTTCCGTTATTTCCTGATCATGACAAGGAGCACATGGCGGGTGTGACCAGTCAGCAGCGGATGCTCTCTCCTCCATGGCACCTGATACAACCTCTGATGTTTCGGAGGTCCGTGTTTGCTTTGCTCTTATTTTGTAATGTTTTATGGACTTTGAGATTGAATACTGTTCGTCATCTCCATATCCTTCTTAAACAAAATATCTTTAGAAGTAAAATGACAACTTTGGAAGAATAAGGTATTTACCGTGAACAAACTTGATATTTTTATCTTGAAAAAATTAAATAAATGCATGTAACAATGCGATTGTTTACGGAGGGATAGATCAGACAGTCAATTAAGTTATTATCAATTAAAATTATAACATTTGCATAAAATACTCTATGTCGTAACAATAATGTCCGATTTTAATCCATATCGTGTAGCTTTCATGAGTATAGTCAAATGCATATATGTGTTCATCAATACACTACATGTAGTTATAATTATATATCACGGGTTTTATGAGCGCTGAATACAATGTTATAAACACTATAAATGGACACAGAAAACGTGTTAAACGTCGAGAAAAGTGAATGGAGATTAATGCATTTTCACTATACCTTAATATGCGTACCAGAACCTGGACGATTTTGTAATAAACACTCAAGAAATATTAAAATAATAAAAATATTCCCATCCGAAAACATTTGCATACCAGGATTTATAAACTGAAAATCTGCATATATATATCAAATTTCTTAAAACATTAAACTTTTGGATACCTACCTCGTATTGACAGATTATTAATCCCACTTCAAATTTATTCTAACCTTTCAGGTCGTGTTTGTTCACGGTAGAATTGTCACTTATGCTGTTTCATTCCTAAATATGCATAAAGTTTACAGAAAGGTTGTTCTAAAAAAATTTATTGAGTAGAAAAGTTTAAAATCACGTGTTTTATTTATTTCATTATGAGTTTGTCTAAATGCCGTTTTCTGATTGCTCAGAAGGATAAGCACCTTGTTTATTCTTTGTATTTATAGCAATTCATGGTTATCGTTCTTGACCCTCATATTTGGAAAAAGTCCAGACCTGTTGAAATTCTGTGTATTTATAGCAATTTACGGTTATCGCTCTTGACTTCCTTATTTGGAAATCGCCCAGACCTGTTGAACTTCTGACAAAAAATGTAGAATTCTTGAATTCTACATACATGTACTCTATAACAAAAGAATTATCTGCTCTATTTGTATTTGCTATTCTTGACCAAAAGGGAAACGACTTCCATTTAGGTACAATCAAGCCACCTCTTGCCTTACATGCTATCAAGTGATCTATTATTCAATTTATCGAAATTTGCGCAACAATCCAGAAATTGTCAAGCTTCCAAACTAAGCAGCAATTCCAGCAGAAATATTGTTCACAAATTTCGATAATTTTTTTACTTGAATCTGCGAACAAACCGCTGGTAAACCGACCCTACTTTTTTCAATAAATTGAAAAAAGTTCATATCAACACTCCTGTCATCTGCTTTATACACTTTCCTTGATTTGTATCCGACAAACATGTATTCTAAGATAAGATAAGCTTTATTGAAAGTCAATATGGTAGTTAAAAGTTAACACAAGCTCTAATGAGCTTTTGACTGACATTGTGAAATTATAATTGTAAAACAATGAAAACATTCAGCACTATATAAACATAGAAACTACTTGTAACATTACAGCACACAGTCTCATTTAGAGGACATATCAGTTAAAGATGAATATAACAGACACACATGTACAGACACACACAAAATATACAATAGATGCATACGGAATGTTGCAGATAGAGATACATATATAAGACACACCTTTACGGACACGCAAGCAGTACATCACAGAAACATAAAAAAAGAAAGAAAGAGAAAAAATAAAATAAAAAGAAACACATGTACAGGCACCCTAACAGAAAATGACATAACTTACCTAGTATAGCAGGATGTACACCCACAGTCCTTACCGTTCCAATCATAGATTTAAACTGTAACAAGAGGCCCAGGGGCTACATCGCTCACTTGAGCAATTGGCTAGGAAAAAGCACATATCAGAACTGAAAGTTTACTGAGGTTGGGGGGGGGGGCTTGAATTTTACGCCCCCAGGGGGTCATGATTTGAACAAACTAGAATCTACACTACCCGAGGATGATTCCCTATGAATATCACTAAGCATGGCTTTGAAGTACTTGAAAAGAATTTTAGATTTTAAAAGGTTTCCCTATATAATCCTATGTAAAACTTTTTTCGGCCACTTGGCCCCACCCTACCCAAGGGGGTCATAATTTGAACAAAATTGAATCTACATTACCTGAGGATGATTCCATATGAGTTTCATCTTTCCTGGCCTAGTGGTTCTTGAGAAGATTTTTTAAGATTTTCCCTATATATGCCTATGTAAAACTTTGATCGGGCAAATTGGCCCCACCCTACCCCCAGGAGTCATGATTTGAACATATTTGTATCTACACTACCTGAGGATGAATCCACATGAGTTTCATCTTTCCTGTCTCAATAGTTCTTGAGAAGAAATTTTTTAAAGATTTTCCCTATATATTCCTTTGTAAAACTTTGATCGGCCATTTTGGCCCCACCCTACCCCCGGGGGTCATGATTTGAACAAACTTGAATCTACGCTACCTGAGGATGATTCCACATGAGTTTCATCTTTCCTGGCCCAGTGGTTCTTGAGAAGAAGATTTTTAAAGATTTTTCCAATATATTCCTATGTAAAACTTTGATCGGCCATTTTGGCCCCACCCTACCCCCAGGGGTCATGATATGAACAAACTTGAATCTACACTACCTGAGGATGATTTCACATGAGTTTCATCTTTCCTGGCCCAGTGGTTCTGGAGAAGAAGATTTTTAAAAAATGCCATTAATTTTTCTCTCATTCATAATTATCTCCCCTTGGAAAAGAGCGTGGCCCTTCATTTGAAAAAACTTGAATCCCCTTTACCCAAGGATAGCAGGTTTGGTTGAAATTGGCCCAGTGGTTCTTGAGAAGAAGATGAAAATGTGAAAAGTTTACAACGACAACAACGACGACGACGACAACAACGACAGACAACGGACAAATTTTGATCAGAAAAGCTCACTTGAGCCTTCGGCTCAAGTGAACTAAAAATTCAGTGTGACATTTAAAATGTTCAGGTAAGAAGTTCCATAAAATAGTGCTGCATATCTAAAAGACATTTTGCCATAAGAAGTTCTTACTTTGGGTATTTGTAGACTATTTGAATATCTAAAATTGTATGTCACTTTTTAAAAACTGACAGACATCTAGGAGAAAGGTCATGAAAAATCTTAAAACATTCCAGAGCCATGCTGAGCATTTTTCTAATCTCTAATGACGGTAATTTTGCCTTATGTCGTAATGACTCATAGCTTCTTTCCAAATCTTCATAAATAAAACATAAGGCTCTTTTTTTCAATTTTCCTGGTATTTTTCTTTGAACAGAAGTGCCAGACAAGTAAACAAAAAATAAAATTTGACAAAATAAAACTATAAAATATAGTACTTTTGTTTGCCCGAGTTAATACTGAACTAATGCGTTTTAAAATGTTTAATTGTTTGGCAGCTTTTTTTTTTACAGATATTACTAATATGGACATTAAATTTTAGCATAAAATCAATATCAATTCTAATAATTGACAGTCTCTTTACACAAATCAAATTTCTGCACCATCAATTTTAAATGTAGGATTCTTATCAAAAGTTTTCTTACCCACTTGCAGGCAGTCGCCTGAAATTTAGTTGGATCGGCCTGCACACAGTTTTCTTTAAACCATTTAAATAATACAGAAATTTCATTTTAATAAAAGTATTTATAAGAGTGTCGAAATCCTTGTGCCAGTATGCTACGGTATTATTGTCTGCATAATTAAATAAAGACCCATTCTTACTGAAATAAAATATGTCATTGATAAAAACATTGAAGAGTAGTGGACCAAGAATAGAACCTTGTGGTACTCCCTTTTTAATACCAAACCAACACTGACAACTCCCTGAAGTTTCATTTGCTGCAAGCGCTCAGACAAATAGCTTCCTAGAATAGAAACAGAATTTGGAGATAAACCATAAGCAGAGAGTTTAGTTAATAATATGTCATGTGGCAAACAATCAAAAGCATTAGAGGGGTCCATTAAAATGGCAGCTACATGTAAGTTTTGATCTAAAGCCATTTTCCAGTCTTCTAGGAGTCGCAGTAGTGCAGTTTGGCGTCCATGGCCTTTTCTAAATGCACAAAGAGTATTATTAAAAATACCATCAAATAGTCAGAAAGTTTTACGCATAAAACCTTTTCAAAAAACTTTGACACGGTTGGTAAAATACTAGCAGGTCTATAATTACTTTTTAACAGAGGGTCTTTTTTGTACAATGGAATGACCTGAGCTTGTTTTAGCCTATCAGGAAAAGTTTCCTTTTGTATGGATTGGATAACAAGAATAGAAATATGTTTTCTCAGAACAGGTGCTCCAAATTTCAAAAGTTTAGCAGATATTGTATCTACACGAGTAGATTTCTTAACATTAAGTTTGTTTATTAGCTTAGTCACTTCGTCGTCATCAGTTTTCTTGATATCAAATGTCAGTAAATACAATATTTTTCCTGATAGCTTTCAGACTACAATGATCTTTTTCATTTAAAATTACATCTTTTTCTATTTTACTTGCCACATTAGCATACAATTCATTAAAAGTGTTGCATGTTTCTTTTGGGTCATTTAAAATCTTGTCATTTTCACATAAAATGATTGTATTTTCTGCAGACTTTGATTTTTTCGATAAAAATTGTTTAATAGTTTTCAAAAAATCTGAACGATTTTGTCCCCCTACACATCTTTCTTGAAAATGGTTTCTTATCGATACCCTTTTTAGTTTTGGAAGATAATTCCTTTGTTTCCTGAATTCTTCTCAATTCTCATCTGTCTTACACTTGTCAAACTTGTTTTTCAGCATTTGCTTTCTAGAAATAGCCCTCCTTAATTCATAATTCATGTATGGTACACTATTTTTATGTTTACGCCTTTTATTCTAAGGTGCATGTTTGTCTGCAACATTTACAAAAGCTTTTTCAAAATTTTGATAATGTACATTTCATCTGAGGCGTCATTTGCCACTATGGGTGTTTCAATTTTTTGTAAGTCAGAAATATAAGATTGTACATCAAAAGTCTTAAAACTTAAAAAGTTAAAATGACAGAACTTTTAGAATTTGTGATGCTGGTTTTGATAAAAGTTTCAATAAAATTGTGACAATCGCTTACCCCAGTATTAAAATTCAGGGTATTTTTACATACTAATTGATCATATGTTAATATGACAACAACAAGGGATTGTTCACAACCCTTTTTTAAACATTTGATAGTGATTTGATAATATTACACAGATCCAAAATGTCACATATTTCAGTTAAAACTTGAATTCTCTTTGTTTATCATGTCAAAATCTAAATCTAAAGAAAATCATTATTTTTCATAAAAAGAAGTACTTTTTTTTAAGAATATTGCACATAGATATGTTAAAACAAAGTTCATTCAGAGATGGAGGTCTGTATACACACAACAAGATCAATTTAGTTTTATCTAGTGTCACTTCCATGGTGATGCATTCTAAATCTTGGTCCTCAAGGTATGTCTTTCTCCTAGCTGGAATATCTGATCGCATAAATACTGCAAGCCCTCCTCCATGCTTTGTTCTTTCACGCCGAAACAGTTTATAACCTTCGACTGCAAAAATAGCATCAAGGAAGGAAGAGTCTATTTTCGTTTCGCTTATAATGAGACAGTCTACTAATTATCAATTTATATGTCTTTAATTTCGTCAAATTTATATCTTAGACTGTTGATATATAAGTGACTCACCACAAAGTTATTTAGGTTTGCCTCCTTGCGTCTGCCAGAATTTGAAGAATAAAATGATATTTGTAGGCCTTGTCTGAGACTCTCTATGTATTGTTTTCATCATGGCGGGAAATAAACAAAGGAATCTTCGGGAGATAAAGTTTATTCAACAAGTAATCGTCCAAATAAATACCGTATATGAACCTGGACATGAATAAATCTTTCACACATGAAGTTGTAACTTCACTCGTGTTCAATTGCTCATCTGCTGGTGTTATTCTGACGAACATGGTCGTGATTGCCAGAACAATTGTCCACTGAACTGACCAGTCCTCCATATTTAAACCCATCCTTGTGATTTCCTACTTCCAACATTAATAATTATCGAAGCACTCTGATTACTGTACATGTATACAGGGTTATTTTCGCCCCGTCTTATTTCCGCCCTTTCACACTTGCAAACAATTTTGCCCCGTTTTAAATTCGCCCAGTCATAGTTTTGTTTAAGAAATTATACTGCATTGTTTTAATTCGCCCCGTTTTAAATTCGCCCAAATGGGAGTAGGGCGAAAGGGGCGAAAATTTCCCTGTATACAGTATCTGTATGCAGTTTTTCATATCTACATACACATTATACCTTTAAATCTTACATAATCTCTTTTTAAAATTATCTTTAGGTTGAATTTTTATGTGCTTCTTGCCACAATCTTTTTTGTACATTTTTTTTCACACAGTATTCTGTTCTTGCATGGTCAGTTGCATCTATAAAAGGTAGTTTTTCTTGCAAATCATATTTAGATTTTTTGATAAAAGATCGATACTTACAATTCATATTACAGAAGTCCAATTCTACGTTTGCTTCCTTGCTTAATTTTAAATTTTCTGAAACAGATAACTAAATATCTATCTGCCGTATCATATACATGTACCTACAAACAGAGGCAACATTTTCAGAAAATAACACGAGTTTTCCTGTAATTTTTGATAGATTTCTTGCTGATGTGAAAAAAGTACCTGTAATATGACCTGTTAAAACAATATCATTTGAATCGTCGTAAATCTAATAAACCCTCGCGCATCTTTAACATCAATCCAGGCCACACTTAAGATTTTCGTGGATTCAACCAAAACTGGTTTCATATAATGAAACATGTACACGTAAGCAATTTTCTAGTTAACAGAAATTCAAGATCTTAAGAGTATATTGAAAGAAAAAATATTATCACCTAAATCACTTTTAATTATCGTTAAAGTAAATTTATGAACAATTCAATCTGTGTAAATTCATACTAATACACCATTGATCTCAGAAGTTTAAAAAAACTTGCAAAATCCCTTGATTAAACCATAATTGTAAAGCTGAAATACAGCTTTATTATGTTATTTGAAATTGATTTATTAACCTTATCTTCTTGATCATATTTAAATGACTCGACGGATATTTCAATTATGATATTTTATAACCTGAGAAACAATCAACTCATGAAACAAGTAGACATAAATAGATGAGTAATTCATGTGCATACATTTTCAAGGAAAAAGGCTACATTTGTTTTAGACTAAAATTACACAAAATTGATAAATCTCTTCTAGGAGAATTGACAACTTAACATATTAAATTATGTAACACGGTTGTTTATAATTTAAAACATTTAATGATTTTATACACAAACATTGTGTATTTTTTACTGTTACAATACTACATTCATTGACGGTATCACGTGTACTTTGGTACGTCTGAAACAACGCCACTTGAAATTTTATTCGCAAGTAGATCGGGCCATATAAAAAATGAAATGATTTGAAGTTCAAAAACAGTAATGTCTACTTAAAGTAAGAAAACAATGTTTACACTTTTACAATTTGTTCTTTTTTCTCTAGTTGTTTTCTAAAGTATATCTTATTTTCTTCCAGAACCAAAAGAATGCCCCTATGGTATCATTTTTTACATATGCTGCGCTGGATAATCAAGTACAATTATCATATTTCAAAGAAGATGGTGAATCAGCAATTGTTGGTAAGAGTAAAGAACTCGGAGGCTTTCGTATTTTTTTCCGAACATCAACCGAGTCCCCAATAATAGTGCGTGATTTTTTTGAAGGTCATGCATCTGGATTGGATGTTTTAGATCGGGACCTTTTTAAACACTTTGTGCGTAAAACATTAGTTGGAAATAAGAAATACATTGCCCTTAAAGGGTTTCATAAAACGGATCGTGGTATAAATTTTGTTGTTCACCAAATAACAGCCCGATTACCACTTGAGTTTGATATAATTTTTCAATCAAATAGTTTTCGTTCAACAAATATTCTCCAAGGTGAAGTACTAACTCGAGAGATAGAAGAACGTTCTGGAGAATTTGACAAAAAGTTTTCTTCTGTTTTTGATTTGGAATCAAAAAGATACACGCTAAAAGCCATCAACTTTGCGAAAGCAACACTGAGTAATATGCTAGGGAGCATTAGCTACTTCTATGGTGCATCTCAAGTACAATCTGAAAAGAGCGAAGAGGTTTTGAAGTATTGGCAAGCTACACTTTATACCTCTATACCATCTAGATCAAAATTCCCAAGAGGATTTCTTTGGAATGTAGGGTTTGATCTTCATTTGATAACTCTTTGGGATGCAAAAATATCAGAAGATATCATTGCACATTGGTTAGACTTGATAAATGCAGAAGGATGGATACCCAGAGAACAGATACTTGGAGCGGAAGCAGAAGCTAAGGTTTCATCTCAGTTTGTCGTGCAAAGAAACAATATTGCAAATCCACCTTCTCTTTTTCTAGCCATTCAACATCTAATTAAAAATAGACAAAATGTAGAGGTTTTCTTAAAGAAAATTTTTCCAAGAATGGAAATATGGTTCAAATGGTTACAAGTCAGCCAAGCTGGAAAAATACCTACGTCTTTTTATTGGAGGGGAAGAAATAGTTCCGCAGAAATGGAATTGATTCCATACACCTTTGCTTCTGGATTAGATGATTACCCGCGTGCGTCCCATCCTGACGAAAATGAGCGGCACCTTGACCTTCGTTGTTGGATGGCGATGGCTTCGGGAGTATTAGTGAATATTGCAAAAAGGATTGGAGAGGACTCAAGCACATACGAGAAAATTAGTAAGGATCTTACCGCTAACAATTTGTTAGACAGTTTACATTGGGACTCTCGAAACGGAATTTTTAGTGATTATGGATTACATACTGATGACATAGAAATAGAGAGTGTCATCAGTATAGACCGCCGTGTTTATTCAGAGCCAGCATTTGGATATATTGGGATATTTGGATACGTTAGCTTATATCCTTTGATGCTAAAAATTCTTGATTCTGATTCTCCTCGATTGGAAAAAATGCTGTCAGACCTAAGAAAAGAAAATTTGTTATGGACAAAATATGGGATACGGTCATTATCTTTAAAGTCAGAATTTTACAACACACCAAATACAGTTACCGACCCTCCGCACTGGAGAGGAGGAATATGGATAAATATGAACTACCTAATTATCAGTGGACTTCACCACTACTCTCAAGTTCCTGGTCCTTATCAAAATCAAGCAAGTAATATTTATACAGAGCTAAGAAAAAATGTTGTTGAGAACATTTTCAAACAGTACTATGAAAGAGGTTATGTATTTGAACAATATGATGACATGACCGGAACGGGTAGGGGGAGCTTCCCCTTTACTGGATGGTCTGCTCTTGTTGTGAACATAATGGCAGAAAAATACTAAGATTTCTAAGAACATCAAGGTAGAGAATAGTAATAACTAATAACATAAAACATAAATAAAACGCAAATGAAAACCTTATTGTAAACTGCTCTTTTCAGTGAAAATGAAGAAAACCATGTTAAATGTGACGGATTTTTTTTTTATATCGTGCCAGATCAAAATATAAATCGTAACAAATAAAAATAGCTAGATTTGATAACAAATAGAAAATAATTAGATTTAATCTATGTTTTTAAATCCCTGCAATATATTAACAGTATACATGGTGTAAAAATCCTTAACTATTTCTTTTTTGGAGAACTGTAATTGCTGTGTCAGTTGAAGTTATTTGTATTTCTTTTCATCATTTGAACATGTTATTAGCTAAATATGTGAGTGTTTTAGTAGAAAAAGCAAAAAAAAAAAAAAAAAAAAAAAGGGGAATACGATTGAAAGGAATTTGTATATTCGTGCGAAGCATGTGTTACTTTTACTTTTTGTGTGTAAATTAGATTTGTTTTTATTCTATGAACAATCAGAACAACAAAAACTTCAATTTTCAGTATATCATTTTCTTTTCTAAAATCGTTGTTTAAATTTTGAAATATGATAAAATTGATGTGTGGATAATGAAACCTTACTTTTTAAAATGTGTCAGTACATGTGATTGAAAACAAATGCACTTGAATTGTAAATTTACATATTTATCAATATCTGATTTTTTTTTAAATTTTTGTTTTATGTCAGGTTTGTTGATACATTATTAATCTTATGAGAGTTAAGACGCGTATTTTACTTCTTTTTTTATTTGCTTTTATTCCGACAAGATATGTCATGGTGTTGACCAGGCTTCTTTTTCATATGTCGAACTACATGTATTAGCTCTGGTTTTTACATGATTATATTTAGTCACCAAGCGTCCATATAACATTAAAAATTGTCAATTGATGAATTTTAGGAAAAGGTTTGTTGCAGTTTAAATGAAGATCTATGGGGACTCATTTTTAATTCTATCGATATACATAATCAAACCGTGTCCGGATCATGATATCTTGCACACTATGAGACTAACTACTTTTGTAGTCGATGCAACCTGTCTCAAACATATAGGTCATTGTATCACATTTTGTAATTGGAATTTTATGGCTAAACATACTAGTAGTAAAACATGTTTGGGACATATCTTGCACAATGAGAAAACCTAGTAATATTAAACTTGGTAAACGGATGATTGTATAGCGAAAAGAAGATGATTAAAACTATGTTCTTACCATATTTTGCACTACAATCCGATGCTTAGAACAATGCATTTTTTTAATTGATCCATCTCTAGGTAATTGCAAGGTGAGATGTGTCGTACCTAAGAAGTAGACAACTGTAGACATTGTAAATGAAAATAACAGTGTAACTATGAGCTTGCAAGAAATGATATTTACAAGGTACTTCCGAAAGGATTTTATAGGCCAGTGTTTGCTCTGCTCCCGTGTTGTATTGCTTACCTTAATAGACTTTTTTGCTCGAATAAGTGTTTGATATCTCCTTAAATTTCATCCAGAGGTTCATTTTACTTTGAAATATTACAGCTGATTTTTTTTACATCATCAAACATTGTTTTAATCAAATCATTGATTTTAAATTCAGTATTTTTTGTGCTAACCATTTGCTTCCCCAAAGTTAAATTTAAATGTACATATATGATTGATCATAAAAATAGGGTTTATAAAAATGACACAAGCAATTATAATATACATTGTCGTATAGTTACTATGTATCTACCGCGTTTTTTTTCATATTTGGATTTTTAACTGTTTATAGAGGAATATATCTAACAAACAACCTATTAAAACTGTATCACAAACGAGCTGTTTTCAGCTTTTTACATCTTTAATGTATATGTAGTAGTGCTCCGAAATCACTTACATATGGTATTTATGCTCCAAATGTAGTCGATGCTTTGGATACATAAGGATTCCAAATATCTCTTTTAATTCAGCACTTAGTAAATTCTATGATCGTTTTAAGGGGGATGTACGAGCCATATTGGATCAAGTCTGGTGTAAAATAAGAAATACCAAGAATGCGCTTAATAGTCCACCAAACTAGCCCAAAGTTACTCAAAGTGCTAAAGCACTCATTA
This sequence comes from Saccostrea cuccullata, assembly GCF_032062105.1. Classification (NCBI taxonomy): domain Eukaryota; kingdom Metazoa; phylum Mollusca; class Bivalvia; order Ostreida; family Ostreidae; genus Saccostrea; species Saccostrea cuccullata. Next base: position 37,152 of record NW_026925114.1, read on the forward strand.
CCTTCTGTTAGAGACCAAAATTAGGAAATAATGAAGTTTATTATGTTTTAATTAGGAGGAAATTAATCATGTTAGTACTGCGCACCTACAGCATTCACGAGATAAAAAATGCATTGAATATGATGTCAGTTCGATTCATTGATAATATGGCTACAACCATTTGTTTCGCTTTTTTCTTGTCATTATCCATAATTCTTGAAAATTTGATTTTTCAAATGGGGGTCTTCCTGACAAATGGGGGTCTTCCTGAGGCCATGTGTTTATTTCGTCCGCCATTCCTCTGTCACTTAGAGGTCCAATAACATTGATTTTAGAATAAATGCGACCATAACAACATCAAGACAAGAAATTACTAAGTAATAATCCTTAGGTTATATGACTTACTACTTTTATTTGTTGCATCGCGTCGCCTGATTGATGAAAAAACGCAATTTTAACCCCACTCCAGCAAATCGGAAAAACTGTTCTGTTTATCGCTCGAATTTCCTTGTTCATATCATTCCACTGGGCACGTGTTTGGCATTTGCATATATCTGCTATGGATATAATATTTAATTTTTCATGGAACATGTCTTGATAATTTGTTGGTTTCTTTAAAACTCAAGAAAAAAGATTTTAAAAAATGTCCTAAACATATGTGTTTACGACGGGTCTCTTTTCTGTGGCGATAGAAGTTATTTTCAAATGGGGCTTTGCAAGGAGGATGCTTAGCTTTTAATTTGAAAATGTTAAACAATATGCGGTGCATGAAAAACAAATTGTAATTACATGTATTACAATCGAAAAGTTGGTACATGTGTCTATTTTGATTAGCAGTTAGATTGAAAAAATAGTCAGTTATAGGATTTCCTTCAGGCACCTCACATAAATAGCTAGATTGTTTGCGATGACCCACACATTGTATGGAGTAATGTTTGGAAATAAAAACACATCATGTCTCATTATGTTGACAAAGTTGTAAGCTCTCACTATAATACGAAGTTTGATAAAATATATTGAGTTGTTTCTTTGAAATTTAGAAGCGAGCACAATGTTTGCAAAGAAAGATCCATTGCATATGCTATGTCTATCTTCGCAAAAAAAGTGAGAGGCTGCCCCCTTTCCCGAAACTCCTATGTTTCTTTTTCAAAATAGTGCCAAAGCTTCAGAAATTTTCCAATTCTAAGTATGTGATGGAACATGTACTAGCCTTATATTGTTAAGACCACTTTTTATAAAACTATTTGGTTGCCCTCTTTCCCGACCTCCTGCCTAGAAATGGCCCGACTCAATTTTTTTACATCCCATTACACGATTTTTTTTCGTCATACGTCATAAAATCGTCATACGACGTGCGCATGCGCCAATAAGAAGAACGCAGCAGTAAGTTGACTGGCTCAAAAAAACAAATTGCGGAATTGTTTTCTTTCATTTTTCGTTTGAACGCAGTGATAATAATAGTCTACTGTATAAAAGGCGGTCTCTTTTAGACATTTTTGAAAGAGAGATATCTCTTAAGATAAACTAAGAGAGGTATCTCTTTTACTTAGATAGATATTTCTTTAACTTGGAAAGATATCTCAAAAATTAAAAGAGATAGCTCTCTTGGTAAATGAGATAGCTCTTCTCCGTTCAGAGATATATCTTTTCACGAAAGAGGTTCTCTGAAGGAGAAAGATATCTTTTCAAGTAGAAGAGAAATCTCTTTTATATAAAGAGATGTCTGGCTAAGTTAACATCTCTTTAAAATGAGAGATATCTCTTTAAGTTGGGAGAAAAAATCCCACAATGATCAATGGTCCTGAGTGCTCAGTATAGACTAAAATTTGTAGTCCTGCATCACAAGTTGTGGCATCTCCATATGAGTGAAAAATTTTCAAGAGGGACGTTAAACAAGAAAAAAAAAACGAATAAAGGATTATGTTTACTTTGTGAAAGTGCAAGAAAATCAAAAACATCCCGATCATTATACCAAGAATTATATATATATAGTAATTGGTATATCAGTCCGTCTATCTGTACAGCTGTCCGTCTGTCCGTCCGTCTGTCACGCTTTTGGGGTACCGATCGCTTATCCGCAACTCCTCTCATACCACTGGATGAAACTTTCACAGAATCTTTATTGCCCATTACCATTATGACCTCTTATTTTACTGTTTGATCCGTCACATATTTTGGGTTTCCCATAGCAAAACATGGACACTGCCATTATGGGAGGCGGGGGTGTCATTTGGTGAGCTCATTGCTCAGTGTACCTTTGTTATGTGTTACTGAGGGCATGAGTTTATAGTGATATTTTCTATTTAGAAATTTTAATTTTTCCTTATATACCCCCGTTAAATTTTATAACATTTCAGCAACAAAACAAATGTTCAGCAAAGAATTCTCATTTATTTTGATTTGTTTTAAAGATTAGTTTTCCGTAAATAAATGTAGGTTATTCAAAGGAGGATAGCCAGATCAGTTGATATTTACAAATCTTGGAAGTCCTACAAACAAAGGTTTGGAAAAATCGAAGAAGAATATTAGTCAGATAAATTATGATAAAATACTCGAAGATCAAGATAATAGTTACATGGATAAGGAGAATAAAGAATAGCGAATTTAATCTACGAATGCAAGTTCAACATTGCTAAAGAGTGGCCATCATATCTAATGATAAGTTCTCCATTTGAGATTATTCCCCCTTCCATTATCATTATTTTCCGAATTCAACTTAAATTTGAAGACAAAAGGTGTATATTTATAACAGGTCTGTTTGTATCTCCATTGTCTTCAAGTATACACCTCGCGCAACTCAAAAAAATTAAATGCAGACATGTGTAAGATTGTATGAAAAAAGATTTTCAACGCCAGAGTATGATGAGCACTAAAAATAGTTTGGCCCTATTTTTAAACTTTAAGTTACCATGATTAAAATAAAACCAATTGTAATATGCAAAAGACGTAATATTTTTGACAAGAAAATTGTTAAACTTGCAATTGGTTGAATTTATTCATGTTATTGTAAAGGTTTATTTATTAGTTGACTCTGTCTTTATTATTTTCTTTCTGTATAGAACACACCATCTTCGCTAGCCAAGGGTTTCTGATACTCTACTCTCCTCATAAATCATATCAGAAATCCCTGACTAGCTAATATGAAAATATACTAGTTTATATTTTTTTAATGAAATGTTCTATCTAGGTAATGAAGTCATTCACATAATCACCACAAGAGAACAAGAGCTGAGAGTGGACCTTCAGAAGATTTCTGAGGCAAAAAAAATGTTCGCCAAGTATTCAACGTTTTCTGTGGAAAAGCAAATACGGCAAATACAAGTTGAGAGTAAATGGATAGAGTGGTTTTGCAGGAAAGTCCATGTATTTTATTATCCCTTGACACAAATAAATGCATGCCATCATCTACTCAGAAAGACTTCGTTAAGCTTTTGATCTTAAACGCCAATGCAAGGTAAAAGTGTTATTTAAGTTTCAATATATTATAATATTGGACATTTCATTGAAGTTTGATAAAAATTATACGTTTTAAGCAAAAATGATACTTGTCAATTAATTCATATTTTATCACATATTTACTTACTGATGATGACTTAAAGTACATAATTGAAAAAAAAAAATGAAATATAGAAGAATCCATTTTGAAGGGTAAATTTTATTGAAGGAGATAGTCTAGGACCTCATAATGGGTGGACATTTTCAACAAAAGATCAAGACAACGACAGTTTGGGAAAATGTCACAGATCTTCTGTAAGAACGTGGGCCTCTAGATCTGTTGTTTGGTACAACTTTGGAAATGATTATCGCTCCTTAAAGTACTCGAGAATGATTATCAGACCCAAAAGATGAGACTGTGTATAATATAAGCAAAAAGATCTTCTGTTCTACGTTACTTTTTGTATTGAATTATCAAATTACTAGAGAACAAAAATTGCATTTCTTGTCAAATTTATAACTCTCCGTGGAGAATACATAACTTTCCTTGATCAATTAAACTAACAAAGATCGGAATGGAGTCAAAGGTAAACATAAATCATGATCGTAAAGGTATGTAATGGCAAATATTAAATTTGATATGCTCCGTTGATATAACATGCAGGTATTTATTGGATTTACATACACAATAGATCCTTGGAAACTTGGGTATTGTTAGTGTCAAAGTTAGAGACAGTCTTAAGCTTGCAATGGTATGGTGGCATATTTCTGCCCTCTACATGGAAGATAAATTAAGTTAACGCAACGTGCAAGAAAATTATGTCAACATGCAAAATGATTATGTCTACATGCAAGTTAATTATGTTGACATGCAAGTTACAAATTTTGTGTAAGAATCTGATTTTAATATGGGTAAAATGATTAACGTAAGCCCGTATCTGACATCGTAGATGCAAGATGCAACATATGACAAGATGCGGTTTACTTATGTTAACATGCGAGATAATTACATGTATGTAGACATGCAAGATATTTATGTCAACATGCATGTTAATTATGTAGACATGCCACTTATTTATGTGAACATACAAGTAAATTATGTTAACATGCAAGATAATTATTTTAACATGCTACTTAGTAATGGCAACATGCGAGTTATAATTTTACATACAAGATATTTATATCAACATGCAAGGTAAGAAGTTGCATATCAACTAACATATCTTGCATGTAATCATAATTTTCTTGCATGTTGACATAAATAAGTCACATGTTGACATAATTATCTTGCATGTTGACATAAATCAGTCGCATGTTGACATAAATAAGTCGCATGTTGGCATAATTATCTTGCATGTTGACATAATTAAGTTGCATGTTGACATAATTATCTTGCATGTTGACATAAATAAGTCGTATGTCTATATAATTATGCCTTAATTTATTTATTTAATCTATTTCCTTCGAGTAAAGTTGATAAGTCCAATGCTAGATTGAAACGAAACAAATAAGAAATTAACAACAGCGAATTTGATTTATATAGTCATTTAACACAAAAGCAGAGCAATAACCAAAGCCATACTTTACTTAACGGAGCAACATCGTTTTTCACTTTTAACGTGATTTCTGAATCAAATTTAACCTCACAAATCAATTGCATTTCAAAGATATGAAAAATGAATACAAAAAAAACAAAAAAAAAAACAATGACAATATTAATTTTTACCGACTCCAAAACAGTTTGCTGAATGAATAATAAAATGTCAAAACGTAAAATTGAAATGACTGAAAGCTCAGGTGAACCACAATTTTGCACATTTTGTAAAGAAATATAATATGAGTATGGAATACATGTTAATATAACTTAGCTCTCAGACTAATAGTCTCAACAAACAAACTCTGTCAAATATACTGAAACATGAAAAATACTGTTTTTTAACCCTTGGCTTTTCAAGTGACAGGTGTGGGTCACCGTACCAAACCAAAGTGAAAGAGGAAGTCCAACAGTGGGAAAAGATAAGGTTTAAAGGTGTGAAAAGGTGTAAAAAGGTATTCATCTAATATTTTAGAGCAATGGGAGGTATGTATTAGCTTCTTTGCTGAGTCAAACAGTGATTACCAGAATCTTTTTGATGAATTTAAGATTTGTGATGGTATGTCTGTGCGAGGCTGTGTGTCACACCAAATAATTTCTTGTTTTCATTACTTTGAATGAATGCACTTAACTTATAATTTTAGATCAAAATGACGCTATGCAACGTGCCTTTCTTAAACATTTGTACAAGTCCAGATGTAAACTTCAAGAAGAAGAGGACACTATGAAATTCATTGAATCATGCGTGAGGGATTTTGTCGCTAAAACATGTTATCTGGTCGGAGAGGCAAAGCCAATTTTCAAAATTTCGCAAAACATTCCCTCTGGAAGCTTCTATGAAGGGACGAAAATTGGAAAAACGGACGAGTTTGACTTTATGGTCATTTTGAAGGCACTATCTGGAGCTGACAAATTACAAATACATGACGGGTGCAATCCGTGGTATAAAAAACTTGAACTCAAAAAAGGAGTTCACTTTGGTCAGAGGTATATGTGTAATTGCCACATGAACACGGAAACATACGGAAACTATTTAGGGAATCCCCAAATACTTGTGGGCGATTTTTGGAATAATATTTCATCTGTATCCAAATCGAATCCATTATGTATAGAAAATTCAGAGGGAAAACTGTACTCAAAAGTTAATGAGAAACAAAAATTACTGTTTAATTATACCAAAAAGCCTTTAATGTCGGCGTCAACAGAGTCTGGTCTGGTTCCTTTGAACGATGTGAATATTGGCGTGGACCTGATGATGGCCATAGAACACCCCTGTCCAGAAACCATAGCCTCTCAGCCTTCTTTTCCTTCACAATTCAAAGATATGCTTCACAGCCATGGCTGCCCCATTATCACAAAATCCTGCCATATTGAACATTTTCCACAGCCAACTTGTTGGTTTATTACTTTCGCAGCGCTAGAACTGGAATTGATGAAAAATATGGACACACATCACAAAGAATGCTACAAAATTTTGAAATGTTTGTTGATTGGGGAGGTTAATTTTCCAGGAAAATGCATGAATTTGTCATCATATGTTCTTAAAACAGCTTTTCTATTCCATGTCTACGGATCAAACAAATGCACACATTCAAGATTTGACGCAAAATGCATAATTGAAGTTCTGAACTACCTTGCCAATTGCTTGTTTGATTTTGATATGCCTTGCTTCTTTGCAAGGGATATGAACACATGGGGCTACGTGTTCGAATTTCCTTGTTTTAGATGGCCTGAGTATGGCATTGGCAAATGTCCAAATCAAATTGTTACGTTTGCGCTTTGCTGGATGAAAATGTGGTATAAAATTGTCCAATTTTTGAAAAGAGCAATTTCAAAGGAAAATATAAATAACAAAGAAAATTGGATACGAGTAACTGACAAATGTGATTATATCAAAGGAGTAATATTTTACGTGCTTGAGAGATATTCCACAAGATCCCTCATTGAAGTGTTCAAAGGACAGCTACCCCAAACAGAAATATCTGGACTGACTCTTGCCTCTTGTTCTGACCAACAATTCATGGATTACATTCAAAACATGAAAAAATATCACAATATACAGCTAGATATGTTGTTGTGAAAATCATAGTCTTTATGTTTACATCTAAATTAGAACGATACAGTCCACTTGAGGATAATATGTGGTTTGGGTTCTTAAATCAGGTTGAAAACACGGAATTCTATGACCTCTGCAAGGAATACAGTTTCTACTGTGAAAAATATATCTGGATACGACCAAAACCTCCTGTGTTCTGGTCCCAACCCGAGATTTAAAATGTTTTCTAGTGTGTATGTCTGTATAAGTAACATTCAAATCTATGCAATTAAAATATAAAAAAATACGTTGAAGTACGAATTTTGTCTCTTTTTGTTATTGTTTTACTGCTAGATAAATTGCTAAAAAAATATTGGTTTCAGCTAAAGTTTATAGTAATTTTGGTCATGTTATTTCATATACTACTATTGCGTAATTATTTTTCTTTTATTTTCCGTTAGTAATCTGTTGCTGATATGCAGTTTGTTGTTTGCAAAATCGTACGTAGAAATTGTCTGAAAGTGTCAATTTTACCTTATGGCTCATGTTCTAAAAAGAAGTGTAGCTGCTGCATTTTTCATTTTCTTCTGGGTATAATTTAATCAGAAATCAATTTAAAAGTTATCAAAGAAAGACAGACAGTTTGAATTTTATAATTTAATAATTCTTTACATATTTTCTCCACGTAAATGATCACCCTGGATTAAATCCTTCGTGAAAACTATGCATTCGATGAATTAACTCTTGCTCTGTATATTTCAGCAGACCCATTTACAATATAACATTTTAAAGTAAAAATATGGTGTTTTCCTATAAAGGATTTCTTCTAAAAGAGTGCATGACTTAAAAAGTATTCAAACAACTTTGTGAAATTGTTCTTGAAGAAGAAAATGCATTTGAGTTACTTCATCAGAAACCTCTAGGGAGTATAATGTTAAGAAGAGTTCTTATATTTTTTATCAGAAGTTGAGTTAGATAAAATTTAATTCCAGGAAAAGATAATGATGTAATTCGCTGTATCATATTTCATGGACAAGCAAGCAAAATAATTTTATATTATTTTCAAACGATATTCAATCAACGATTGATTGATTGATTGTATATTGTTTAATGTCCCTCTCGAGAATTTTTCACTCATATGGAGACCCCACCACTTGCCGGTGGAGAGCAGCAAATTTTGGCTTAACTCGACACTCAGGGCCATTGAGCAAGGAGGGATATTTTTCATGCCAGCACCTACTGCGACACGGGACCTCGGTTTATACGGTCTCATCCGAAGGACCGGTCTTCACGTCCCACAGTGGGATTCGAACCCGCAACGTAAGGATCGACTCCTTATTTCGCGACTCTAGAACAGACGCTCTAACCACTGCGCCACGCGATTCAATCAACGAAGATCCAAGTGAATATAATGTATTGTCAAGTAAAACTGAGCAATTTTTGGTCATTCAGAATTCACATGGCCAAAAAGATCCAAAGAAAATCTTGTTTTTTTCCTCATGTTCGATATTATTTCATATTAACAGTTTTCTTAAAAGAAATCACTTTGACGGTTTCTTTGCCTTCATGCTACTGAAAATTTATAATAACTCTTATAATAATAATTGACAATTTGTACTACATGTAACTCTGAAACGTTCCCAATAAGACTATAGTAGACAGAAGAAAAATGTCTACGGAGTATCCGATTGATATTTACACATCCAGGGGTCAATTTCATTATATTTAAAAGAAATGAACAAATGATGTTGAAAGAACGTGAATGTATTGAAGGGGGAAATAAAACGGGTGATTATTTCTTATGGAGTAATTCCTGCACGCCTTTTAATAAAAGCAGATGGATTTCGAAGGCTGATTAAATTGTTACCTTAACAGACCTTACCATAGGTCTGTGATTAAAACATCATTCTCTTCTTTGGTAGCAATTTGTAAATATATACATTTTTTACTGTGTAGTTTAGTGAACCTTTCTTGTGATTTTCTCTATCAAGGTTTTAAGAGTGGCAACATTCGGCAACGCCCTCCACAATGATTTTAGTAAATATGTCAATGTCTACATACAATATACTAGTACATTGTCATAAACCGTAATATTACATTACATTTTAATTAAGATAGAATAAAGTATATGTAGATTGTTTCTATATGGAATGCACTTGCATCTGAAGATATTGTGAAAAGTATCGTGATTGTGTGTTGCTTCTTTTTTCATTTTGTTGCTCTTTATTGTATTGGACGAAATTCCCAAGGTATTTTGCTTCTGTCCTCTTCCTTTTTGTTTCTATCCTTTTCCTCTAAGTGAAATAAAATGCACCTAAAACTATTTTCAAAAATTCAAAATTATTGCTTTGAAAACTTTATTGTATGAAGTACCGTCTATTATTGTATAGTTTAAGAAATATTTCAGGAAATGTTGAGTCTTTACTGAAGTTAACTTCCTGGAATTGGAAACATCTGAACACATCCGTCAAAGTGGATACCCCAGTTTCTGTGGACATTTCTTTTTTGTCCCACTACAGGCTTACGGGGAAGCACTTTACCGAGTTTCAGAGTAAGCTATTCCATAATGAAGGGTATTTACTATGCAGAAGCAGAAAATGAAACCTTTGTTCATGGGATCTTTGTTAACTTAGAATTTAATTTAGCATGAGTTACAGCTTTAAAAAAAACTCAATGCCTGAAAAAAAAATGTGAGACAAGAAGTTTTATATCTTCTAAAGAAATTCTGTTATTAAAATTAACTTCGGTTATAGATATCTCCACTTTTATAAGATTAAAGTCAACTCTTACATTATTAATGTATTATATATATTATTCAAACCAGACATTCAAAAGCAAAGAGATTGTGCATCAATTTTGAAAGTCATACCCAACACAAGAGGAAAGGATGGTGTCTATACTATATACCCTGATATGAAGACAAAGAAACTTGTGTACTGTGACATGACTACAGAGGGAGGGGGTTGGACGGTAAGAAGTTTCTTAAATTTTAGTTTTATTGCTACGCTTGTACACATATCCATACAACTAGAGGGAATGGGTGAATAAGGCGTGCAGAATGCCTATAGTGTGACAAACCTGAGGGTGAAAAATTAAATTTCAATTTAAAGATTTAAATTATTTGCCTACAAAATGGCATACAAACAATGATCAAGACAAAAAGGACCAAATTCTCGGCTCCATTTTTTGAAAGTTTATCCTTAAACTCTACGTAATTATATACCAGTCTGTACGAGGGGTGATCAAAAAGTTAGCGAACTAACTGAATAACTTCCATGTAAGAAACAATATTTGGTTTCAGTGTTGATTTTATTTTAAATCAGCCCTCTCTGATTTTATTGCACGTCTGCCACCGTTCTGCTCATGCGCGAATCACGTGATATAGGCGGTCACGTAACCCCCTCCGTAGCATTCTGTCACAAAAGCTGAAAGTTTTTTCTGACTTTCATATTTCTTTCCGTGTAAGTTAATTTTTATTACAAAAACAGCTCATTTGAAAGAAATGGTCAAATCTCGGCAACAGAATGGGTGGATAAGAATATCCTTTCCAAAAATAAGCATGGCGACCATCAAAACCCAAATCTTCTGTCTCTGGAGAGACGTTTATTCAAGGTGGAAAGAGAATGGATGCCTCCGTTTTGTCATATCTAATATATTTAAAATCTAAAGTAAACGATATCCTAGGTATTTAATAATTATATTATTGTTAAGATATTCAACTATTTGGCAAAGTGTAAATTGGAGGTCTTTGATAGCAATTTTCAAACTTGCTTTCAATGGGCAACGTAACGAATATCATTTTTAACCATCTGCCGTCCTTCACTAAAACGACCAATCAATCATTGTTTAAGTTTTTAGGAATTCCTTTGTCTTAATAAACTGTGTACAAATTATTATACGCTACTGCAAAGGATTTTCTAAGATATACCATAAATTTTACAGTCGTTCGTTGAACGAGTACGACTGACACAATCACTTTTTTGTCACAAGTGACCTACATAGTGACGTCATTTTCACATTGTGAGGTCACAAACAAGGAGCAAAACTTTATTCAGCATATGCTATTTATAGAACTTGTATATGGCTATGTGTGTACCAAATTTTTTTCTAATCTGAATTGTGATTTTGTAGATATAGAGGTAGTTCGCGAACTTTTTGATCACCCCTCGTACTTTACCGATTAAAAGACACATAGAGCAATGGCCCAATATTCCTTAAATCTACACTTTTATGACATAACATTCACACTTGAAAAATACTTGGGTCAATTTAGTAGAATGTCTTATTCACAAACACGAACTCAATGCCAATATCCATCAAAAGTTATAGAACGTAGTGCACAGATGCTGCTAAATCAAAATATGCTTTGCTTAGAAAATTTTCCTCAGCAAAGTTTGGGTTATCAAAATTTCACAGATTTCAGTAATAAGAGTTTTATTTTAAGTAATTAATCACAAATTCATTGAATAAATCTGCACGCTATGTTCACCCATCTGCTTTCCTCTAAATATACTGAATATACGATTGAAAAAATTATAACTTAGGATAAATTTTTTGACAGATTTTCTGTTTTTGCAACAATTTAATCATGCTCACCACACTTTCCCCTCTTTTTAAAGGTCATTCAACGAAGAATGGATGGATCAATAGACTTTTATAGATCTTGGGATTCTTACAGAAAGGGATTTGGGAACGTGAAGGGGGAATACTGGTTAGGTAAGGAATAAAATGCAGACATGAAAATACACGCAATAGGGATTATTTATAAATATTCACAGAGTGAAAGGTTTCATAGTATTATTTTATTAGCAACCTTTGCAAATTCTCTAGCTTTTGGTCTTTTCTGGAGAGTATGTCCACTTTTTCTCAAGATTCATGTCATTTTTAAAAATGATTCTGAGTCAACAAAAATTGGAGTAAAAAATTCACAAGTGCATGATTTTAATACTACCTTTAAAGCTTTCAACATCGTATACGTATATTTCTGGCTTAAAGGCTATGCTCAGAAGTTTCTTCAGGTAAACTATACATACACATTTATTGATAAATCTGCCTTAATTGATTATTTCTTGAAATAAGTTAAAAAGATGTTCAACGCAATGTTGTTGTTTTTTTGGTTTAATGACCAAAGAGACGTTAAACTTGTAGTAAATTAAACAAAGGAGTTCGATTTAAAATTGTTATTGTTTTAATTTGTAATTTGCTGTTTCCCGTGATAGTTTCACTATTCAGAAGATTGATTGATTGTATATTGTTTTACGTTTCATTCGAGAATCTCTCACTCATATAGAGAAGTAACTATGTCGTTAAAGGGATTCAAATTTAGACCTTTACTCGGTACTCAGAACCTTTGAGGGATCTTTCACCTGTCGTAACACTGGGCCTTGCATATCATAATCACCTGCAACTCTTTAACTTTCACCTCAAAGTGCTGAGCACATGCTATTCAGAAGAGATGCAATTGGGAACAGTGTGGTATTATTTGCAACCCTCACCATACCTTTTTTTAAATGAAGAAAAGTAATTATAAGCAATGTGAAGCAATATTGATAATGAGATCTTTTCTTTTGAGAAAAATTAAGTAGTCCTTTACTGGCTGTGTATTATGTAAGTTTGTAACGGACGGGTGGACAGGCATTGGACTTAGGGTATAAAAACTTTTTTGTATATCTTAAAGAAAGAACAGCGTGTCTAAATGTTTATCGTATTTCTTAAGGATACTACTACAGTATATAAATCTTCATCTCAGTTTTCTCAGCATCAACTCTCAGATGCTTTAAATTCAAATTCACTCGTTGTTTTGAAATAGCCTATGGCGTGATTCATCATTTGTTATCCGTGTGTATCCCCTTGCCAAAGAATAAATGGACTTAACTATCCAGAAAAAATGCCGTAAATTAAAGTTTCATAAAATGTTTCCTTCCATCATATAAATCCCCGATAATGTTCCCTGTATTTATGGACATTATGGAACATTAAAACGATATTTTCGAGGAAAAATAAATATCGAAGGCATCGTGTCTGAAGATTTCTTTAATATCAATAGATAATCAGGGTCTGTTGGGTACGGGCTAAAATCCCGGAAGATGTGTAGTGTTATGAACTGTTTGCGCTTGTATCGATCATATAGAGACTATTCAAATAAGCTATTTAAGGTCTTCCGTTTCAGACGGAAGACCTTATAGTGATTCTACTGTTTCTTTGTATTAAGGTCTTCCGTTTCAGACGGAAGACCTTATAGTGATTCTACTGGTTTTTCTTATTTTTTTCCCCAAATCTTGTCGGCAGGATTTTTCAGAGATGGCTGGACGGATTTTCCTGAAATTTTCAGGGACGATAGAGAATAAAAATACCCCGAGACGTTTTTTTTTCATTTTTTCAAAATTCACTTCCGGTCGTCAGATATTTCCGATTTCCGCTTTTTTCAAAAATATTTAATCCGAGTGAGATCTCAGAAACGGTAAGAGATTAAGGCACCAAACTTACAGGGGTGATAGATCTTGATAAGTAGGCAAATCCATTTCGATTAAGATCGTCCACCGTCACTTCCGGTCGTCACAGGAAGTGTTCATAAATATCGAAAATTTCAACTTTTCTTTTTTGAAACTTTTTTGCATCAGATTATAGCATCTTACTTGTAGTTATGAAATATGTCAGTCCCACCGGAAACAACAATGGCAACTTCCGGTTATAAAAGAAAAAAAAACAACATAATTTGAGTATTTTTCTTTCCCATAAATATTTTTTATGGATAAAGTATTTGGAATGATTTTTGGATATGTTATATAAACTGCAAATGTCTACAGCAACGTCAAATATCTTTTTAAAATTCACTTCCGGTCGCGTGATTTCCTGTCCTCAAAATGAGAACTTATCATAGAGAGATCTCGTAAACGGTAAGAGAAGAAGACACCAAACTTGTAGGTGTGGTAAATCTTGATGAGTAGGAAAAACCTTTTGGGTTAAGATTCTCAGCCGTCACTTCCGGTTGTCACAGGAAGTGATCTAAGAAATCAAAAATTTCAACTTTTCTTTCATGATTTTTTTTTGCATCACATTATAGCATCTTATACCTAGTTTCGAAATATGTCAGTCTCATTGGAAACAAAAACGACAACTTCCGGTTATAAGAGAAAAACTGCATATTTTCAGTATTTTTCTTTCCCATAAATATTTTTTATACTTTAAGTATTGGTATTGATTTTTGCATATGTTATTCATGCTGCAACTGTCCACGGTAACTTCATGTATCTTTGCAAAACTCACTTCCGGTTGCGTGATTTCATGTCCTTAAAATGAGAAGTTATCATAGCTAGATCTCATAAACGGTAAGAGGTGAAGACACCAAACTTATAGTGGTAGATCTTGATGAGTAGGCAAAATCATATGATAGTCTGTCGTCACTTCCGGTCCTCACAGGAAATGGTCAAAGAAATATAAAATTTCAACTTTTCTTGTATGAAACTTGTTTTGCATCATATTATTTCATCTAATTTGTATTTTCGAAATATGTCAGTCCCACCGGAAACAAAAACGACAACTTCCGGTTATAAGAGAAAAAATGCATATTTTCAGTATTTTTCTATTCCGTAAATATTTTTTATACATAAAGTATTTGTAATGATTTTTTTAATATGTTATTGAGACTGCATATGTCTACAGAAACATCAAACATCTTTGTAAAATTCACTTCCGGTCGCGTGATTTCCTGTCCTCAAATTGAGAAGTTATCATAGCTAGATCTTGTAAACGGTAACAGACGAAGACACCAAACTTATAGGAGTGGTAGATCTTGATAAGTGGTCAAATCCAATTGCGTTAACATCGTCCGCCGTCACTTCCAGTTGTCACAGGAAGTGATCAAATAAATCTAAAATTTCAACTTTTCTTTATGGAATCCTTCTTAGTAATACATTATGGCATTTTATTTGCGTAGATTTGAAATATGTCAGTCCCACTAGAAACACAATTCAAAAAATGTACAACCTTGATCTATATATTTATAATTGAAATATAAATGCCATAAATCTCAAACGTTCTAGGGTAAAGTTTTATAGTATAAAAGTATTGACTATATTTAACTATACTAATAATTAATATAATAAATACTTATTTATGGTAAGTATGTTGAAATGTAACGTAATAACTGATGTTTGACAAAATAATACCTGGTTTAACATAGAGAAATGCAATTATTTTGCCTGCAACAAAACTAGTTCCGTCTAGTGATGATATAAAACGTGTTATACAAACCTCACCTGACCAAGTCTTGACCTGATCTTAAACAGTTAAAGGAAATCGCCAATGCTAAAGCAGTTTTCGGGGATAAATGTAAACAGTGGTGAAGTTTACTACACTAAAGAACCAAGAAACATTTATCTTCTTGGAAAAAAATCGTAAATTAAAATTGTGCTCAAACTGTTCTAACTTCAACTAAAAATGATTCTGCTGAAAACTGGAAAGATCTTTGGAGGCTTAAGTATCACCAGTGTTACGAAGGCTTTGCATATGAAGAAAACAAATTATGAAAGAAAAGAGCAATGGAATCATGTATTCAGTGAAGGCCTTTTAGATTATCTGTACGAAAATGAAAAAATACTAAAAAGCTTCACCTTACGTTACTACCTGGGAACAATTAATCCCTTAACGAAGGCATTCCTCCGTTCAAAGCATCATGCTTTTAAATTCGCATATGGGAATGATTACAGAGCTGAAGAAAGTTTCCTCAGAGCAAAGGATTCAAATTCATTAGTCTGCTCCTGGAGGGATTCCAGCAATTTACAGAAAATGATTTTAGAGACCATGGGGCATGAAGGTTCACCATCTTTACTTTACACAGGTTATTATGCACCTATCTTATCACTAGACGGAATAGGAGGAAGTAGAGGAAGAGGAATAGGAGGTGGAGGAGGAGGAGGAATAGGAGATTTAATAAACCAAATATTAATAGGAGTAACCATAAACGTATTAGCAAATGTTATTGGAAAAGGGTTTTGTGACTGGTGACAAGGAGGTGGGGGAAGTGAAGATGATGAAAATAATGGTAAGTTTTAAATATAAAAATCAGATTAACTCGAAATATTGACTGGTAAAATTAAATTGAAGTCTTGTTTTATAAAACCGTATTTTGCAAGAATGTGCTAGATCAGTATAAGAGAATTGTTGATTAATTGTTATAATTTGAGGAAATCAATTTTTAAGCTATTGTACCCTCTGCACGCAAACGTTGATTTTTGTCGCTTTTCATTTACTTCATCAAATATGAATTGCAACCTTCTTCCTAATTTGCACACTAATTACAAATATTTCAGTTGAAGATAATGATTTGAGAACACGCATGAAATATTTCTTTTAGTCTAAATTCACATTTTTCCCTCGATTTTCTATTTCATCGATTGTCAGGGAGTTAAAATGCAAGAAAGATGGGAAGAAATGGAAAAAAGAAGCTCCTGAAGTGTTGGAGTATAAAGGCAATTATTCTGTAGGAAGTATTGGTGTGTCAAAGACAATGCCGGTGATAAAGTAACTTCCCTTAAAAAGTACATAGATAGGGGCAGTTATCTGGAGTTTAAATGCTTGGTGAATGAAAACATGGAAGACAGTCCTGGAGATAGTCCTGGAAATAGATTTAGTTCTGAGTGGATTCCAAAAAGTTATATGAAAAGAATCCGACCATAAGTCAGGCAACTTTGAGTTCCTTTACGTTATTTTAAATTCCTGGCAAAAAAAAAATTAAGGAAATCCATTCGGTATAAATAAAGATGTAATCATAAGTTTGTAAACAATACAAATAATTTTGATGTATATGTACTTTTATGTTCTAACTTTGAAGTTGATAACCCCTCAATGCATTTTCTGGTAGGAGTTTATATTATTTCTTTATGTTGGAAGTGACTTCACAGCGATATGTAATAATAATAATAACAAAGAATTGAATTTCTTTTCCCTTCAAGGCAATAGACATAAACCATATACGTTCCGTCTTAAGGAAAGAGAATATAATAAAGAATATCAAGGGACAGATGCAACGGATTTCATATTGGGCTAAACTTTTGATGGCTCATGATCGTAATCCAACATAAATTTTCTATAAATGCCTTTCTGAATATTCAACTGTGCTCCGATGGCTTAAATGATCAATATTTTTTAAATCATGAAGGCTGTTGTACATGTACATGTATGTCATTTGATAAATCAAAAATGTGTTGAATTGTATGGTTTAAATATCTAATTGAATAATAAATAATCATTGTTCTAATTTTTATAAGCATGATGTAGGAGTGTAGGTACTAACATTTCAATGACTTTCATAACAGAGCTTTAGTAAACTCTAAACAAATTTCAAAGTTATTTTAACAAAATTTAGATTTTGTAACCAGAGATTTCCAGTCAAAATTGGTAGAGGAATTATTATTAACAGATGTAAGAATATTTCCCATTTTTAAGATAAAAACGTTTTTAGTGGTGAATTCCATATCCAATATAGATTCCATTTCAAATGTCAATACTGAACAGAAATAATGTACTCATTTAAATAAATTCATGATTACCATGTTTACCCCGAATGTTGATTAATTAGAAATATGCCTTTATGTGCTTAGAAGATATTTTGTCTGTATCAATAATGCTCTATTTTATAATTGTTCTATACTTTTGTTTGTTATTTTGTAAATATGTAAAATGATCTTGTACCTCATAAACCATTTTATAAATCAATAAGTAATAAACAATCAACATTAATTTCTTGCATTAAAAATTGTTGCGACCATATCTCCATCTCAAAAGCTAACAATCCTTTTGCATACCTGTATGTGACTTGAATAAAATCCATACAAATGATATCTGACATGGAATTCAATAGATCCGTCATCATTTTCAGCTATTCTGTTAAAATAGGCCAGTTAAAATCGAATTGGTTCGAACTTCAAATTAAATCAAAACCATTTATTGTGCTTAATCCCTTATGTGCAAAAGAGCAATGAGGAAGTGACACGTCTAATCACAAATTACCTCTTAGCTTTTAAATATAATAAGTTCTTTTGGAGAAATAAATACTGTAATTTTCATCCGCTTCAATCTAATCTAATGCAAAATTCATAATTGATAACAAATACTAAAACTCTTCAATGATAGATTCCAAATTTACTTCAAAATACCACCTTAATCAAGCTGTAGTCTCAAATTTATGGTTTTCAGATAAATTTTGATAATTTTCGAAATTTAATGTACAGAATAAAAACTATCGAGTATTTGTGTATGATATAGTTTCTAAAGGTGAAACTGCATGGATGATTCTTTTAAATCATTTAAATAAAATTTTCATACGAAACTAAATATTTGTCTTTTAACATTGAAGATGTAATGAAAATAATGCCCTTCCTGGATGAGGTATACATATGACAAGAAAAAATAGACAGGGCTTTTATTCTGAAGTGCTTTACGGAATGCCGAGGTATTCCTTTAAAAATATAGATGCAATGTTCGGCAAACAAACTGATCAAACATAAATGATGGTCAAACCAAACGGGCCCTTACGAATATTCTAAATGTTTGTTTATGTCTCTCAATTTAATTACCGTACCTATTAAAGAGTAAAGGTTTTAAAAAGGTTCCCAATTTATTTTCCGTGGAAAGGATCAAATATGTACATGTTTCAAATACCAACTAAGATATGACAAAAACTACATTCTGATTGTTTTGTTGCATTCTTTCTACTAAAACTAGGTTGCTGTTGTATTAATGGGAGAAAGTTTTCGTTTTGATTGATTGATTGATTGTGTATTGTTTAACGTCCCTCTCGAGAATTTTTCACTCATATGGAGACGTCACCGTGTGCTGATGAAGTGCGTCAAATATAGACCTATACTCGGCACTCAGGGCCATTGAGCAGTAAGGGTTCTTTATCGTGACACGGAACCTACGTTTTTAGGTCATATCCTTAGACCCGTGACTTTCACTTCTAGAGCCGAGCGTTTGGCGAAGGAACAGTCATTACCTATGTTTACGTCTTAGGTATGACGCGGCACCGCGAAAAAGAATCGAACCGATCACGAAGCGAACGCTCTACCACTAGGCTACCCTGACCGGTTTTCCGTTTTGAAAAATAAAGAAGTTCAGTTTGAAAATTCTTGTAACTCAGCTAATTAGCATTTTCTTTACCGAAGACTGGGGGTGGGGTGGGGGGTTTGGGTTACGGGAGTGGTGGTGGTGGTGCTAGATTTATTATTTCAAATCGGAACGGTTACAAAATTTCAGTCATATTTTGTTAAGTAATGTATATTATGTGTGATATACACTTTTACTCGTGGGGGGATTTCATGTGATTTCTTTACAAAGGCACAGACTATCAGAAAAAAGACACCGTTCTTATTAGTCTTTGTAATATAACATGCAACTATCGACATAAATTGTCACGAAAGCAGGGTATCGTGTTACATTTTAATTCTGACAAAAAAGTATATATAGAATATCTTCTTAGTAAAGTTACGTATATTACAAGTGACATGGCATTTGTTCAAAATACCTTGTATATGTACTGTTTCTTTTTGTGCATTACAACAATTGTTTGTATTGCACCACATTCCAATCTGAAAGGTATTTTCAATATCGTTCTTTATTGAAACTTAAAAATCAAATTAAGTAAAAAAAATTATAATATATTTTTTTAAATTTGAAATTAACACACATTTAATGAAAGACGCTTTTAAAAAAAATATCAGTATATTTTCTATGATTGTTATAAGCGATTATATTTTTTTTTTCAGGAAAAGTTGAGTCTTTACTGAACTTAACTGTCTGGAACTGGAAACACCTGAACACATCCGTTAAAGTGGACACGCCAGTCTATGTTAATGCAATCACATTATTTTAATAACTTCTTATTTTCAAAATTCAGCTTTAATTATGTGTGTATAAAATGTTATCTTCGATACAGAACTTCAAAAGCAAAGGGACTGTGCGTCTATTCTAAAATCCAAACCCAACACAAAAGGGAAAGATAGGTCTACTCTATATACTCGGGTATTAAGACGAAGAAACTGGTGTACTGTGACATGACTACAGAGGGAGGGGGTTGGACAGTATGAGTTAACTGTATTTTTATTTTTAATTTAGAAATTGAGTATATTCAATTAAAAAAGATAATTTTATTTAATTTCCCTGAAACATTTTACATGTACATACTGTATTTTTTCCAAAAATTATTTTTCCATGCATGTTTTTTTTAGTGTAAAATATTAAAACATTCAATAAAAACCTTCCGTTTACACAATGATTAAGTAGGCTTACCAAACTTTTTTCTGAAAAATAGGTAATCCAAAGGAGAATGGATGGATCAGTTGATTTTTATAGATCTTGGAATACGTATAAAGACGGGTTTGGGAACGTTAATGGAGAATACTGGTTGGGTAAGAAATTATATTATTAAATATCACAGGAATCGTTTAGACTCTTCACAAAATTTAATATATATAAATTATTTTATCGCTGAAAAACTACGTTTTTCTCACACATTTCTTATTTAAGCATTTTCTCCTTCTGTTTCAATTATGAACGAAAAATGTTTAAAGTCCAATTATTAATTTCGTTTTATCCATTTCTCAGTGCAATTGTTTATGTTTTATAGCGTTTCTTTCAAACACGCCGATAATTGTGCACAAATAATAATAATAATAATAATAATAATAAACAAATGGGGCATTCATTTTTAATTAATAATCGACATTCGAAAAAGATACATAAAATATTTCAAAAATAGTGCATCATATCTTTCTATTTTCACTGAATTATCTTTTAAATTCAATGGTCAAAACGTTTTCGTACCTTAAAATGGGGGTCAACCCTTTGCAATGATAGGGTACAAGACAACATTATTTAATTTAAACAACAAATAATGTACGTTTTTAAATGTTAAAATTAAATGTTATTTAATTTACATTTTTAAATATTAAGATTAAATGCTATTATTATTATTATGAAACATGAACATCAACATCAAGCCGAGATTACCATTTTAAGATAATGCTATATTTAATTTTGATGTTTTCTAGGTAATAAATCCATTCATATTTTTACAACAAAAGAAAAACAGGAATTGAGGGTAGACCTTCAAAACTTCTCTGGAAAGAAAGAATTTGCCAAGTATTCGTCATTTTCTATTGGAAACGAATCACAAAAATACAAACTATCCGTAAATTGGTACAGTGGCACTGCAGGTAATTATATAATAGCCATGACCTTGTGTCTAATAAAAGTAAAATTATTTATTAAAATCAGATCACACGTATTTGTAAAAAAATGCATTTATAATGAAAAAAAAACTGTTACATTATATTAAAAGTACAAGGCACTCCTCCATAGAAGGAGAAAAAGTATCTCTCGTCTTAAACTCATTGCAAATAAAACCTAAAATTTATTAAAGGTGGATGGTGGTTCAAAGATTGTCTGGAATCTCATCTAAATGGACCTTACCACAAGTCTGCCGTCACTTCATGGGTCTCTGTTATATGGTACAAATTTGGAAATGCTAACGTTCCTTGAAGAATGCAAGGATGATGATTAGGCCTAAGGGTTGATATTGTATTAAATAAGAATTAAAGAGAAAAAATGCGTGTTTTATGCAATTTTATGTTCTATTCTGTTAACATATGTGAATACATCTCAGAATAAAACATGTATTGTTGATATATGAAAGGGGAATAAGATATATTTTAAATAAAAACAGATACTAAATAGCAGGCTAGGCCGGATAAAATTGTAAAAGTATCCATTACATTACCATTGCTTTAAGAGAAGGATATGGAGATAACGAACAGTATTCAATCTCAAAGTCCATGAAACAATACAAAATTAGAGCAGAGTAACACGGACCCCCAAAACATCAGAGGTGGGATCAGGTGCCATGAAGGAGTGAGCAAGAATTTGGGCATCAAATTACCATAACCATTACCCTTAATTCTTAACGCGATGAATAACATTACCATTACTTTACTGAAGTAATTACCATTGCTGTTACATTTGGGAGCTTTCAAAAATAGAAATACCAAACGTTGTACATATTTTCATATATACATGCATCCAACCCCTTGAAACAAAACATGACGAAATATTGATTATGTTAATAATCAGAGTTTATTACCAAAAACAACTCTATCTAGGATTTACAGGCTTTCTATAAATAATTTCCCTCAAAGAGCCCACATACTAGAATCACGTGATTCATCTAACCAATCAGATCAGTTTACAATCTTCGAAGTTTCAGCAGTTGTGTTTACATACAGTAAAGATTTGTTCATATTTTATACTTTCAATACTTTCTTTAACGTTCCGTTTTTGGACAGATATTTCTTATAATGGATTTAATTTTCGAAATGTGAAGTTGGAAACTTAATGATTTAAGTGCGTTACCCTAGTGAATGAAACTGAAAACTCGGCAGCTTGAAATATGATACGATGACTGTGTTACATAAAGTTTGATTACTGGGTACTTAGGATAGTAATTTGGTGACAATTACCTAAGTGAAGTATTTCATGTGAAGAAAAATAACATTGTTCAACATGCCGCGTAGAAACGCAAAAAGAAGTGAAGATTCTCGCCCTAGTTCGGAACAAAACGTTTTGGGATTAGGCCTAGATATGACCAATCCACGAAATTGGACGGTTTCAGAACTACGACAAAAACTCAGTTCCATGGGAATTTCCGTTCCTAAAAGTTTTAATGCAACCGCATTGAGACAACTATACTACGAAAATGTCGAAAAAGCCAACCGCCAGGAGACAAATTTGATTTCGCGGGAAGAAGTAGAGTTGGGCGGATGTGACGTCACGGAAGCCATTATTAGTTCTGGGGAACCCTCTCAAAGCGGAAGTACAAGTGTAAACAATGCCAGCGACAATCGAGAGTTACTTTCGACTTTGCAAATGATGGCACAATCATGCTCAGCGCTTCAACAGACAGTAAATACACTTCTGGAAAAGGATAAGAAGACTGAAGAGAATCCTCTGCAGAAAGTAATGACAAACGCAAAAAGAGGAACATCAGGAGCGCCACCTTCGATTCATGGGCAATTTCAAAACACAGGTACGCTTAACACTGTTAATATAGGGGTTCCATCGAAAGAAGTAGGGCACATAGACCTAGTAAATCCTGACATAAGGAAGAAAATCTTAAAGGGGGACGACATCAATTTGTGTGCATTACTAATACCTGCACATGAGACTCAGCTACCAACATCAGACAAAACAGACAAGCCAGACAAGCGCCTCTCGCGAAATCTCAGCATAAGCGAATTTGTGACTGCATTTGGGCGTTTTAAGCGCATAATGTGCGCACAAAATGCATATCCTTGGAGACAGGAAGAGTTAGACACATACCTGGCACACATTATTGAGGTTCATAATGTATGGCCTTCAAAGTTTTACGAATATCATAAACTTTTCTCCGCAAAGTGTGCCATAGCACTGAAACAGAACCATGTGCTCATCAACTGGAGTAAAGGGGATGAGGAACTACTCAAGCGAGTTGTAGCTGGTGCCGAAGTCAGGAAATGTGAAACATGCAGATCAACAACACATTTAACAGCTATGTGCAGTGTTGAAACAAAATCTGAAGAGAAAGACAAGGCAAAACAGACAAGATCCTCAAGTCACAAAGATCGCTATGACAGACAGATTGTTTACGTAGAGGGTCAACCAGTATGTAATAATTTCAATTACAACAGATGTGCACTGCCATACTGTAGGAGAGCCCATGTGTGTGCAATATGTTTTTCATCTGGACATGGAAAAAACAAATGTCCCAAGCAAGAGACAAGCAAAACTGCAACTTCGGAGACGACCAAGACCAAAAAACAAAGTTTGTGACTACCTTCAGAGAACCAGCCTAAAGCGACTACTCCTATCAACATTGAACAATTAAAACATGAATTACAAAATCACCCAGACAAAGAATTCGTACATTACTTACTTCATGGTCTTCAATCCGGGTTTGACATATTTTTCGGTGATGATTTTCATATGGACACGTCGTTTGAGTGTAAAAATTTAAAATCTGCAATGGAGGATCCAAGTACAGTAGATGAACTCCTTGAGAAAGAAGTACAAAAAGGTTTTGTTAAAGGTCCTTTTGACAGTTTAGAATTCCCTACTTACAGAGTAAGTCCACTGGGTCTTGCAACAGGCAAATACTCGGGGAAAAAACGTTTAATTTTGGACTTGTCTTCTCCTCACCAAAAGAAAGATGTGGATAGTATCAATGACTTGATAGACAAAGAAAAGTGCTCGTTAAAATATGTGAAAATTGATGACGCCATTAACAAGATCAAAGAACTTGGAAGAAATGCAATTCTATGTAAAACCGATATTAGTGATGCTTTCAAACTTATTCCAGTGACACCAGAACAGTGGCATTTGTTGTGCGTTAAATGGAGGAACAAATATTATTATTTTGTCCGCTTACCTTTCGGCAGCAGAAGTTCACCAAAGATTTTTGACCATTTGTCACAAGCAATAGTATGGATTGCCCACAATAACTATGGAATTTCCAATATATTTCACTTATTAGATGACTTTCTGACAATTGACAATCCAGGATATATTGGTGAAAGAACGATGGCTATCATTTGCACGCTATTTAAGAGGCTTAATATCCCCCTTTCATGGAAGAAGACAGAAGGTCCAACATATTGCTTGGAGTATTTGGGAATCATATTGGACACAGAAAAGATGGAGGCCAGACTGCCCTTGGAGAAGATTGATAGGATTAGATCTTTTATAACCGACTTCTTGAAAAAGTCCTCGGTAACAAAGAGACAATTATTACAGTTACTGGGCCATTTCAACTTTGCCGCCAAAGTGATACGACCGGGCAGAGCCTTTACATCCTACCTCATAGCTTTATCCACAACAGAAAACAAACTACATCATTATGTAAAGTTCTCAAAACAAAGCAGAGAAGATCTGCACATGTGGTTAGTCTTCTTAGAGAAATGGAATGGTGTTTCAGTTTTCTACGAAAGAAATCTAACAAGTAATGCAGATATGGAACTGTATACTGACGCTTCTTCGACGCTAGGATTTGGAGGTTATTTTCAAGGCAGATGGTTTTCGGAGCCCTGGCCACAGGAATTAACCACAACATTGAAACAACCCATCTCGATAGCATTCAGAGAACTTTATCCTATTGTGACGGCGGCCATATTATGGGGGGATATGTGGTCCAAGAAAAGAATTTTATTTCACTGTGACAATGCAGCAGTTGTAGAAATCATAAACAAGAGAAGGTCTTCGGATCTTCCCATTTCTAGTTTAATGAGAACACTTTGTTATAGAGCTGCATTTCACAATTTTGATATATACAGTGAACATGTGCCTGGAAAAAACAATATAATTGCTGACTCTCTTTCTCGATTACAGTTGAAGCGATTCCGAGCAGCTGCACCGCAGGCGGACGAAAAGGCTACTCCAGTTCCTCCAATATCCCTCGTAATGTGGAACTTCAGCAAGTAGTGGACAATTTGTGGGAAAACGCGATAAACTCTAATACAAGACAAGCATATCAGCAAGGTTTTAATGCTTACAAACAATTTCTAGGTCTCTATAATATTGAATTTGATGACAATTTTCCACCAATTTCTCAGGACATTCTGATATATTTTGTAGCATATTGCCAAAACAATTTGTCTTTGAAGTACTCCACCATAAGATTATATTTGTGTGGCATTAGATTTATGTATATTGAAAAGGGGATACCAAACCCATTTGAATCAAAATGTCAGTCTATGGAAAGATTAAACTTGATTTTGAATGGCATAAGAAAAGTTCAAGCAAATACTTGTACATCCAAAGTTAGACTACCCATTACATACCAAATTTTAGAAAGCATGTGTGTAGAATTAAGAAAAGGTGCATTTGACAAACACACAAATGTTTTATTGGAAGCAATGTATGTTACAGCATTTTATGGATTTTTTAGATGTGGAGAATTAACTATTCAAGGTTATTTTGACCCTGAATACCACTTAACTTGTGAAGATATTCTTGTAGAGAAAAGTTGTATTAAGATATTTTTAAAGCAATCGAAAACAGACCGTTTTCACAAAGGTACAACTATAACGTTACATTCGAATCAAACAATTATCTGCCCAGTTAAATCTCTGTGTATGTACATGCAAATTCGCAATTTTAGGAATGCATTGCCAAAAGATCCATTTTTTGTTACAAATTGTCATTTGCCTGTAATTAGGACATACTTTATTGATTATTTGAAAAACATTCTTGAAAGAATTGGGTATGATTCTAGTCAATATAATGGACATTCATTCAGAATTGGAGCAGCAACATCAGCAGCTTCAGCAAGAATGGAAGATCACCTCATAAAGACTTTAGGACGGTGGTCATCGGACTGTTATAGACGATATATTCGAACTTCAGAGGATGTGGTCAAAGATGCGCAGTGTAGTTTAGCAACTAGTACAGTTAACAAAATGTGACATTATATGTATAGGAAACGTAGCAACAATTGTGTGTCAGTAGAATAGCTCTGAATTATATACACTTTCTGATATGTATCACTTATGATTAATGGATTGTTTATGAACTTCAAAACTTTAAAACTTTATATTTGGAATACCAGTATTTTGTAAAATTTAAGCAATATATTATCTATCGCATGTAGTATCACAAGCAAATGAACACCTGTTTCTTACAATATCTTTACCATACTTGGGGCTTATGCAGCTGCTACTCATCTGCATAATTTGGCATATTACTTCATGGTATGTTTACCATGTCATTTTTCCCAAGCATGGGATATTGTACATGTACGTCTATCATGCAGCATCATTGTTGAGTACTTATGTTATGACAATTATCAAACATTTAATCCAGGGCAAGCCTAGCTCTACTTAGGTAGGATTACTCTGTTCTTTACACAGGTGCTAGCGAACATAGCTCATATAGGCAAACCTACGTTGCCCTCAACCTTCATGAATCAGGTGCTAGTGAGCATGTCTCACAGTGGACATAGCTCATATAGGCAAGATTGCCTTGCCCTCAGCCTTCATGTATCAGGTGCTAGTGAGCATGTTTCATATAAGCAAGTTTTACTTGATCTCAGCCTGTTGCTCATCCAATTCCACAGAGTTAAATTCTATCCTATTGAGTCATAATTTGAGTCTTCTTTTTTGATGCTGCTGATAAATACTTAGATCACTTTGTGTAAAAAATTACATAGCTGCATGAGCCCTATAGGCAAGATTTAAAGTTAGATTAATAAAGATAAAACTTGATAACTTTGTTGTTTTTTGGGTAATAAAATATTGATTATGTTAATAATCAGAGTTTATTACCAAAAACAACTCTATCTAGGATTTACAGGCTTTCTATAAATAATTTCCCTCAAAGAGCCCACATACTAGAATCACGTGATTTATCTAACCAATCAGATCAGTTTACAATCTTCGAAGTTTCAGCAGTTGTGTTTACATACAGTAAAGATTTGTTCATACCTCCACCTCCCCAACCACCAACCATTTGCTTGGGTACTAGACATGCAAAAGGGTTCATGATGTTATTTTATTGTGTTCATTCTGTTTAGCATACTATTTATGTGTGGCATATTACTTCATGGTATGTTTACCATGTCATTTTTCCCAAGCATGGGATATTGTACATGTACGTCTATCATGCAGCATCATTGTTGAGTACTTATGTTATGACAATTATCAAACATTTAATCCAGGGCAAGCCTAGCTCTACTTAGGTAGGATTACTCTGTTCTTTACACAGGTGCTAGCGAACATAGCTCATATAGGCAAACCTACGTTGCCCTCAACCTTCATGAATCAGGTGCTAGTGAGCATGTCTCACAGTGGACATAGCTCATATAGGCAAGATTGCCTTGCCCTCAGCCTTCATGTATCAGTTGCTAGTGAGCATGTTTCATATAAGCAAGTTTTACTTGATCTCAGCCTGTTGCTCATCCAATTCCACAGAGTTAAATTCTATCCTATTGAGTCATAATTTGAGTCTTCTTTTTTGATGCTGCTGATAAATACTTAGATCACTTTGTGTAAAAAATTACATAGCTGCATGAGCCCTATAGGCAAGATTTAAAGTTAGATTAATAAAGATGAAACTTGATAACTTTGTTGTTTTTTGGGTAATAAATGATAATTCAAAATTGATTTCAAGTACTTTGACTTATTACGCTGTAAATAACTTACATATATCATTTCATTATTCATAAGAAGTTCAACCTTTTCAAGTGTCAGTTGGATAAAACTTAAACAATTTGCTCTTTTTGTGTAACTATGTGTTTCTATGTCAAAAGCAATTTTTGGGCACTTAACCCTCCTCCTCCCCCTATATCTTAATTAATAAAGCATTGGTTATTTGAATTTAGTACCTGGAAAAAATAGATGCATTGACAAAGTTTTAAAAAGGGTTGGACATTTTCCTCTACTAAACGTAGAATAACTTTCTTTTATTCTTTTAGGTACAATATATTTGTCGTCGTCAGCACAAGCTCATTTTATAAACACAGCCAGGAAAAAGGGACAGGCATTTGCAACACTTCTCAAACTAATACGTGTTTTCATTGTTACATAACTCCAGGTGCATTGTGAGCTTTTAAGGCACTCTATTTAAAGGATGGAAATTATCAGTTTACACAGTACATAAAATAGTGGACTTGCCTCAGAATTATTTTATAAAAACTGTTTCAATTCTTTGAAATCAAATATCATCTGAAATGAAAATATGACATTTTTTATGTATAGTAATTGTACATGTACTTTAAAAATATTACTTAATAGACACCGAGAGTTTATTTAAAAAGGTTAACTTTTTTCATTCATGTCTATCATTTACAAATAAAACTTAACCTTAACAATAATTTCCATGTCCATTTTAGTTTTCTAAAATAGGCATATACAAAATAATGCTTTGTAATGCTGTGTAATGCCAGCATAACTCTTGAATTGATAAAGTTTTGCAGTACGTTAGGCCTACATGTAATGCAATGTTTTGGCATTATACATTACTAGCATTACTTCGAGTTTACGAAAGAACTATTCACGCTAACTCTCGATTCCCGCCCACATTTCGCACCCATTTAATTCAATATTAATAACAATTTGTCCATAAAATTTTTGTCTACAAAAAGCTGTTCAATGGTAATTAATCAATAATTTTGATATCAGCGCTACTTAGTAAATTATCACTAAATACAGCTCTTGAAATAAGGGGGGTAGACGATATTTTTCCATTGAAATTGGACTTTCAAGCATCACCATATTTTTAAATAGTTTCTTTTTGTCTATAATCTTTTCCCCCGTGAAACACAAAAAGCTTTGGTAGAATTTATGAAATGACAGTCCATATAACAAGACAAGTAAAAAAAAAGAATTTTTGTTTCATTGAAGGTGTGGTGGTGGGGGTGGGGGAGATTTTTAAAGTATTTTCCATTTTCCGTTGATTTCTATAATGAAAACCTCAAGTTTTTCCAAAATTATAGAGTTATCTCTCTTTGTTTTCCCAAATAAGTAATGTTTTATGAAAAACCATATAAATGTCTATTAAAATTATAAATAAACATTTGATTATGTTAAGTTTTCAAAACTGACTTAGGGTAGGCGGGAGAACAATACTATCGTTCGCAGTTCTTCAGTAGCTACATGTATACATTACCATTACAACTAACATTACCCTAAGCCTGCTAAATAGTATATGGATCTTTAGCTTAAGATCCAGGGCCCTCTACACGTACATCAATGACAGTTTAATTCTTTTTTAGTTTCGGGGATTTATCAAATTATTGGTTTTATTTGAGACATTAATAACTATATGATTGAATAAATCCAATTTCTCTGATTTTCTAAAAATTCTACATTGTAGAAAAATACAACTGTATGTTCATCTGCACGATCAAGATGCACATAAGGCTTTGAACTAAAATATATTTGAAACTTACAAGTTGATACTAGTAGTTATTTCAATTCAACCTGCCGTCAACTCGGGTCAACAAAACACTCAAGCACATGAAATTTGGCGTGAAGAATTTGTTTGAGTGTGGGGCTTAAAGAATTTTTGCAAACGTTTTTTTTTCTCAAAAGCCGATTACTTTTTTTATAAGTGACTTGAATAAAACTTCTTATAAAGAGGAAAACAGAAAAGATACAAATTGTATTCTAAACTATTTGAATATCTCAAAATTCAGATAATTTAGTTAGTGTATGCTTTTAATTAAAACCATAAATCAAAAGTATGTAGTTTATTAATACGCGAAACTGGATTGAATCTGTGAAATGATACATTTGTTAAATATAACTTTAAGAATTATTATTTTGAATGGACATGGACACAGTTTCAACTGATTTATTCAAAACCAATTTTTATCCTTACAATTCCTAATGAAAGCAATTTAAATGATCAACAAAAATTTGAACTTCATTTGTTGATTTACAAAAGGAGATACAGAACTAAAAACTGTTCACAATGTATACAGGGCGAGTGCCTTCTTTTTATTTACATATATTTACATTTGCAAATGTTTTCCTTTATATAACACTACTGAAAGCAAGCGTTTTTATAACTGTATAAATACAGGTACGGGGTCAAGAGGTCATAGATGTGCGTTTGGATAAACGTTCGACGTAATCTCTGTGTTACGTCATAAAGGTCCGACGCGCGTTTAGTGGATTACATATATGCCGTTGGGTTTGAAAAATAACGCATTTCTCACGTTAAAAGTAACAATCAGGCAAATTAAAAGTATGAATAAGTCACAAATGTAAATATAAGTAATAAGGTATCATTTTTTGAGTTTTATTAGCTCACCTGAGCCGAAGGCTCAAGTGAGCTTTTCTGATCAAAATTTGTCCGTCGTCTGTCGTCGTTGTAGTCGTTGCCGTCGTCGTTGTCGTCGTAAACTTTTCACATTTTCATCTTCTTCTCAAGAACCACTGGGCCAATTTCAACCAAACTTGCTACAAAGTATCCTTGAGTATAGGGGATTCAAATTTGTTCAAATGGATGGCCACGCCCTTTTCCAAGGGGAGATAATTATGAATTAGAGAAAAATTAATGGCATTTTTAAAAAATCTTCTTCTCAAGAACCACTGGGTCAGGAAAGATGAAACTAATGTGGAATCATCCTCAGGTAGTGTAGATTCAAGTTTGTTCAAATCATGACCCCCGGGGGTAGGGTGGGGCCAAAATGACCGATCAAATTTTTACATAGAAATATATAGGAAAAATCTTTAAAAATCTTCTTCTCAAGAACCACTGGGTCAGGAAAGATGAAACTCATGTGGAATCATCCTCAGGTAATGTAGATTCAAGTTTGTTTTAATCATGACCCCCGGGGGAAGGGTTGGGCCAAAATGGCCGATCAAAGTTTTACATAGGAGTATATAGGAAACATCTTTAAAAATCTTCTTCTCAAGAACAATGGAGACAAGGAAAAAGAAACTCATGTGAAATCATCCTCAAGTAGTTATGATTCAAGTTTGTTCAAATCATGACCCCCGGGGGTAGGGTGGGGCCAATATGACCGATCAAAGTTTTACATAGGAATATATAGGAAAAATCTTTAAAAATCTTCTTCTCAAGGACCATTGAGACAGGAAAGATGAAACTTATTTGAAATTATCCTCGGGTAGCATAGATTCAATTTTGTTCAAATCATGACCCCTGGGGCTAGGGAGGGGCCAAAATGGCCAACCAAAGTTTTACAGAGGAATATATAGGGAAAATCTTTTAAAATCTTTTCAAGTACTTCAAAGCCATAATTAGTAATATTTATATGGATTCATTCTCAGGTAGTGTAGATTCTAGTTCATTCAAATCATAACCCCTGGGGCAAGGTAAAATTCAACCCCCACCCCCACCCACCCCACCCCAATCTCGGTAAACTTTCAGTTCTGATCCGATATCTGCTTTTTCTTTGCTGATGTGCTCAGGTGAGCGCTGTGGCCCCTGGGCCTCTTGTTGAGATGTAAACCGGGTTGGCACATCATCAAATCTTCCATAAAGCCCTTCGGGCTTTATGGGATTCGATCACGTGACCAACCCGTTTTACATCTCAATAAAACTAAAAAAATGATACCTTATTTCTTAAATAATTTAATTTTAGTTGTAACACTTCATTTGATTGGTTAAACGGCTTTATCCATTTTGTATAACATAACTTGCCTACGTCACAATGAGTTACGTCAAAAACACGTATTACTCCGCTTGACCTTAACTTTTAAAATATGCGATATTTGAAACTTTTTCCCGAAGGATAAATGGAAAAATTGTCCCATTGTCTACATTGATATTAATATATAAGGAATGAAGCTTATTTCAACTTATTGCAGCCCGGAGGACCGGGCTGCTCTATATATATACGTTTGAGGTTTGTTATATGGGGATTGGGGTGGGAGTACATGTGTAGTTATTCAAAATTTAAGGTTTTCTAAACATTGAACAAATTGTTAATAAGAATGTTCTTTCCCTTTGTAAATTACAAAATACATAATACATTTACTTCCATAAAGTAAATCTGCAAAAATATATATGTTTTTCATATTTACTATATAAAGTTGTTTATCATTTTCTATCGAAACAACGACAGGTCCTTTTTTAGAACATCGAATTTTACTTCTCGCATAAAAACGTACTCTACACAGTTTGTGTTTTATATTCTAAAATTGAGAATTAAATACATTTTTGAATATAGGTGATGCATGTGTCTAAGTTCAATTTATATTTTATACAGCCAACATTTACTCGAGGAATTGAAATTTAAAATGGTATCGTTTTTGTTTGACATTTATCCGACTATAAGTTTTCCAAATATCCCAATCGCATCATCTCGGGTCTTTCCGTCAGAGGTCGGAAAAACAACCTCGTCGTTTTTCCGCTAGTCGGAAAGGCCCGAGAAGTTGCGATTGCCAAATATCCGCGACTATCGTCTCCATCAATTAGACGCATGCCTTTTCACACATATCGAAGCGGTTTGATGATCAAGAGTCATTTCCATAGTTTACTTCATATATTTCCCGGGCGACAATTGATGCTTACATCAATGTTTTCTTGTGTAATATGATATAACATAACTTGGGGCAGTTTGCGTTTTTTTAAAAACCGCTTCGCAAAAGCGTATAAGTTGAAATAAGCTTAACACATGTATATAATTATAACGAGATTCGGAAAATCACAAATAATTGTCTAATCGTATTTAAATTAATCTATTTTAAACGAATTTATTTGTAAGTATTTTTTTCTCGCAGTAAAGAAGAATCATTTTTGAAAAACAGGGGCGGAGGGCAGCCTCATGAAATAAAAATAAACATACTTGAAAAGTTCTCAAACTGTAAAATCCTATTTTTACGGGGGTGTGTGTTAAGTGTCCAACTTCTTTCTGTACTTATTTCTTGTTATTCAAATATACGACATTGCCCTTTTTTATCATACTACAACAAATAGAGGGGCAAGCGGACTAGCTTTCAGTGGACATATTACTATATTAGTTAAAAATTTTCTGAACAAAGAGGGCAGTCTCCCCCTACCCCACCCCTATGCTACGTTCCTGACGTTTCTGTTCTCTTTTTAAGACTTTAATTTCACGTTCGCAAAATAACGAAACTTTGCCAACGTTCATGGCATTAGCAAGTTTTTAAAAGCACTTTATGTTAGGGAAAAAATCCTAGTTTTCGGGAAGTGGCCTTTATTTTAATTTTAAACAGAACATATCGAGCTCCGGACAGTTTGCTACAACTACATTGCACTGTTCCGGAAAGTTATTGGTGTAGGTGTAGTCATTTAAATATTAGGACATAAATTAAATTATGCATAAATTGCTAGGCTTATAAGCATTGCTGAAGCCAAAGACTCCACTGGGGGAAAGAAGGATGATATATTCTATTTCAAGGCTTACTTTTTTCAAATATATTTTGTTTTTAATTTGTCTAGTATGGACATGTACATTCTTTATTTACAATTCAAATAAGCAAATTAAAAATGTTAATAATTCATTGCAAGAATTCTGGATTATATTTTTAAAAAAGTTAATGCATTATCAATCTGCTCGAAACTATAGGATAAATATATTTTAAAAGAAAATATATTCTGATTTAGGATTAAAAAACATCAATAAAAATGTAGGCACTAATCTAATGGGATGCGACGATTTTATATCAAATCAAAAAACTTGGCCAATTATAATAAAATAATTAGTATATATTCAATGTAATGTACCCTTTCAACGTTTGGATTTCTTCATCAGAATGAAGACTGTCGAATATAAGGTACTTATCTGACTTTATAAATAATACATGCCTCTATCGACACCAGTTGTCACGAAACTAGACTATCGTGTTACATTTTAATGTGACAAAATAAAGTATATATAGTATATCAAGTTAGTTATGTAGCATGGATATCACAACAAGAAATATGGTTCTTGTTCAAAGTATTTTCTATGCGTGGTGTTTCTTTTTGTGCATTACAAACATTGTTTGTATTACACCACATTCTAATTTGAAAGGTATTTTTCATATCGTTATTTTATCGACATTGAAAAATTAAATAATATAGAGTGCTCTTTTATATTGAAGTATATTCTACGATATTTTTGTGACTATTATCTCAGGAAATGTTGAGTCTTTACTGAAGTTAACTCCCTGGAACTGGAAACACTTGGATACATCAATCAAAGTAGACACCCCGGTCTCTGTGGATATTTCTCTTCTGTCTCACTACAGACTTACTGGAAAACACTTCAATAAGTATCAGAGTAAGTATATTAAAAAGTATTTGAAAAACATGAAAAACACATGGACGGGAAAAATTTCGAGTATCTTAAAGATTTTTGCTAAACTATTTTTAAGGAAGCTGTAAACACGCCAAAAAGGGTGTTTTTTGAGAAAAGTATATCAATATAAAGGTTTGCATATTGAGTCTACTTAATTTAAAATTATAAATGACCATTTTTTTCTATCCTACTTTTTAGGGAAGCTCACTCTAATGGAAAAAAACTACCCAACAGATAGAGCGCATTGGTGTGAAGTGTTTATAGAGCTTCCTTAAATGTCTTCCTTGGAACATAACTTTAATTCCTTCGACTTCTGTAAAGCATGACACCAATACTGACTCAAAAACATAACAATACTTAATTGAAACATCTATTTATCTTCCAAATTCCTTTTAAATAATATGTGTGTAATATGTTATCTTCTAATAGAACTTCAAAAGCAAAGAGACTGTGCTTCTATTCTAAAATCCATACCCAACACAAAAGGGAAGGATGGCGTCTACACTATATACCCGGATATGAAGACAAAGAAACTGGTGTACTGTGACATGACTACCGAGGGAGGGGGCTGGACGGTAGGAATTTGTTTTAAAAAAATCTTCACTCTTTTGCATATAAATATTTATTCTATCAATCCCGTGTAAAGGTCTTGGAGTATTTTTCCTTTTTTTTTTTTTACAAAGCAAATATATCCTTGACAAAAACCTTTTGAATAGGTTATTCAAAGGAGGATGGATGGATCAGTTGAGTTTTATAAATCTTGGGAATCCTACAGAGAAGGGTTTGGTAATGGTAATGGAGAATACTGGCTAGGTAAGAGATAAAATTGATTTATTTACCATCATTTGAATTCTGTCATCTCTACAGATAGAGATAAGTTTTTCATTTATTGTATCTTTTTTTTTAAATTTGTTTTCTTCTTGCGTTCGAAAAATGTTACGTTGTCTAATATCATTCACTTCTTTTGATGCATATTTCCATTTGAATTTCAATAATGAGATGTCATAACGGGTAAAAGAGGAAGATCTTTGAACGTTGATCTTTGATGATGAAAAAAACTTGACATAATTTTTCTAGGTAACAATGCCCTTCATATCCTTACGAAAAATGAAAAGCAAGAATTGAGAGTGGACCTTCAGAACTTCTTAGGCAAAAAGGCATTCGCCAAGTATTCATCATTTTCAGTGGGAAACGAATCCCAAAAATACAAGTTGACGGTTAGTGGGTACAGTGGAACTGCAGGTAAAAATAGGCTCAATTTTCATCATAATAAAAGTGTATATGTTCCTTAATGAAAACTGCCTTAACAATTTCTTTTAAATTCATGAATGGGTTTATCCACAAAAACACTGTCTAAATAATTTAAAGCCGAAGAAATATTAACTTTGAAATAAATATGAACCAAAAATTAACGATACATGAATGAATTTCAGGGGATAGCCTAGGTGACCATAATGGTGGACTGTTTTCCACGAAAGACCGAGATAATGACTCATGGGGTAAATCCTGTGCTGTGGTTTATAAAGGGGCATGGTGGTTCAAAAGCTGTCTAAGCTCTGACCTAAACGGACCTTACCACAGATCTGCTGTCAGTACATGGGGCTCTGTTGTTTGGTACAAATTTGGAAATGCTCATCTTTCCTTGAAGAATGCAAGAATGATGATCAGGCACAAGGGATAATATTGTCTTTTCATAAGAATAAAGACTTTTCATGCAATTTGCAATTATACTTATTCAGTCAAGATGTATGAAGAAATACTTGTATAAAAGATGTGTATTTGATGGTAAGGGAATATCATTAACATACGGTATTCTAAATACAAACAGTTACTTAACTGTCAGGGAATCGATATGTCTAGTATATGGTCCCTTCCAAAACTTCCGAGGTCATATTCTTTGAAATTGAACTTATCTTTTGCAGAGGTAGAACTGGAATCGATGAAAGTATTTACCCATATCCCAAAAAATGCTACAATTTTTTTTAAATGTTTGTTCATTGGGAAGGTTAGTTTTCCAGGAAAATGTCTGACATAATACATGTACATATATGTTCTTAAAACAGTTTTTCTTTTCCATTTCTATGGGTCAAACAAGATTTGACGCAAAGTGCACCATTAAAATTCTCAACTGCGTCGCCAATTGCTTGTTTAATATTTTCATATGCCTTGCTTCTTTGCAAGAGAAATGAACTCATGGGGTTACGACTTTCTCTCATTATTGAATCTACTTAATTTTAAACAGTTTATGTGACCACTTTTCATCAAATAGTTTCATCGTGAGAAGCTTGGAAAAAAGGGCTATTCGAGACAATGCATTATAAATGAATGGTAAAGAATCAGTAAACTAGAGTGTAAATAAAGGCTACATTAAAGCTCCGGTAAAACTTGTTAAAAGTCCCAAAGAAATATTCACTGAAATATGTGTCATTTACAGCAACCGATGCCTGTTTTATAGACAAATGAGCAGGTGGATTTCAATGATAAAAAATTATATAATGGACATCAAAAATGGGTACCCTCGAGCTCCTTGCCAACAAAAATTATAACAACTTATGTATTGTTTGCCAAATTTCAACAAATAATATTTGATGATATATGATTGACTTTAAGACACATAGCAATTTTGGTAGAAATCATATCGGGAGTAATTTACACTGTTTCAAAGAAACGTTTGAAGGAAAAAAAAGCTTAGTACTCAAAGGTCACCCTCTAAATTTGAAAAATGAGTTAAAACGACTGTGTGTACGAAAGTCTTTAAAACAATTATTTTAAAATATCAGTAATTGTAGTTATCCACGTTTGTTTTATATTCAAACATTATTGGATCATGAACCTATTGCTTAAAATCATCAAAACAAAATTTACCATAAGATGTATTTGATAAAAACTGCAAAGTTCTGAAAAAAGCAAACGTATGCAAGAGCACAAAGACAGATTCATATGCAATTTGCTTAAATATTAGTGGTATTGTTGTTCCAGTTCGTATTCGGGGAGACAGTTTATTATCTGGAGGAGTCTAGAAAGAATTGTTTTGCAAAGAAATCGAAAGGTTTATTAGAGGAAGGACCCAGAATCAGGAATCCACTACATTAAATTTTTTCATGACAGCGTCCAAATCCTCATGCACTGAAGAGTAAAGGGGTTTCGGGAAAAACAGAAAGTTAATGTTTTTTTTTTTTCACATTAACAATATTTGCCAGATCTTTGACCTTTTGACTTGTTTCTATTTCCAAACTTGAAAAAAACACCTTTCAGAAGGAAAAAACAAGTCCAGGAAATCATTGGATCTGCCATTTTCCAGTATACCAAGGGTCCAACTCAAAACATCGTCGCAAACCATAGCCAAAATGTACGCTCATCTCCCATCTGACCGTGGCTGAACGAGGAAAGAATTCTTCGTAGCTCATTAAAATATTGACCAATGCGAGTAAAGCATAGTAGGATGATGAACTTTATCGCGACCTTTCAATATCCAATCGCAGTACAGGAAATATTTCTTGTATACTGTTGACGTCAGCTGTTGGTTTCGATTGCGATGGAAACAAAACTTGCCACTGACTGAATATGACGCACAATAGAGAGGCGTAAATATTCAAGATTACGACACTTTTTGTGATCAAGCAGCCACGGGTAGGAGAGAGCTATATACGAAGACTCCGGACTGTGGCTTGCGACGATGTACCCAAAAATGAGTTCTAAAAACAATCAGAAAATGGATAAAAATGTTACGGACATGTGTTTGAGTTAAAAGAGATTAATAAGTAAAATAATGAAGACTAAATCATTGAAAAGCGTCGTTTGCTTCTTTCTGAGC
This sequence comes from Saccostrea cuccullata, assembly GCF_032062105.1. Classification (NCBI taxonomy): domain Eukaryota; kingdom Metazoa; phylum Mollusca; class Bivalvia; order Ostreida; family Ostreidae; genus Saccostrea; species Saccostrea cuccullata. The sequence continues at coordinate 75,805 of NW_026925114.1, forward strand.
ACCGAGGACATTATTTATTGAACAGCCCTCGTATAGACCTCGATATGTTGTTGTGAAAATTCAAAGTCATTATTTTCACAAGTAAATTAAAAAGATAGAGTCAACGTAAGGGGGAAGAAGGACACATGGTCACATGATTCAAGTTTAATAACGTCATAGTCTCTGATAATAAATGTACAAAATCTGATTGAATCACTTGTATAATTTGTGTGAAAATTCATAGTCATTTTCACAGTTAAATTAAAAAGATAGAGTCCACTTAAGGGGAAGAAGGACACATGTCAAATGATTCAAGTTTAATTATGTCAGAGTACTTGTATAATTTGTTGGCAGCTTTTTTTTTTTGCGTTCGCCATCTTGTATGAAATTTTTAAAAAGATTTAAACATTCTTGCAAATATGATCAAATTACGGAATAGAGGAATAGATTGAATCACTCTTCTGTTTTTCTACACTGTGCGTGCTGCGTGAGTTGTTGACGTCATAGTCAATCTCTTAGTGCAGTAAGATTATACATGGTAAAACATGGGCGGTATTATAACACATTAAAACTGGTCATAATCAGAACATGGTGGAGTATTTTGTGAAATAGGGAACACAATTTAATTTTTTTACATGGTTATTGATAAAAAATATCTATAGGTATGTATAATTCCGCTTATTTTGCAAATGTCACATGCCAAATTGAAGACACATGTTCACTGTCATAGTTTTATCTACGCTGACAAAATCCAATTATGGGCAGAGTAATGAGCCAGAAACACGGAGAATCAAAACTCACTTTGATACTATATAAATAAAGCTAGATACCTTATGATATAACTACATTAAAGTATTTATACATACTAAAGTTAGAAATACAAAAGAAAAAAAATAAAATTTAATGACAAGTATTTTTTCAGCTAAAGGCCCTTCTTCCCTTTAAAGATAATATGTGGGTAGGGCTCTTGAATAAGTCTGAAAATTACGGAATTCTCAGAAGTCTGATTTTGCTTCATTCATTTACAAATTTCAACACAACATTTTCAGCGGTATAAGCGTTTTTAGTAGATTGCAAGGAACGTTTAGAATGTTTAGAAGTACTTTTGTAACCAAGCGTGGTATACATTCACCAAGAGTAGTACTCTTGACATGTACTTATTTTTATTGTTTTCATATTTATTTAGCATTTTTAGCAACGTGGCGTTTTTTATTTTAAAAATTAGGTCATTCAGAGAAGAATGAATGGGTCCGTTGATTTTTATAGATTTTTGGAATCCTACAAAGAACGGTTTGGTAATGGTAATGTATGAAGAATACTGGCTAGGTAAGAGATTATTATTACCGTCGTTTGAATTATGTCCTTTTCAAATATGGATTAGATTACTACTGACTGGATTTCTTTATATTTAATTTGGACTCACGTTATATATATGTCCAGGCATCCAAAATTTTTTTTTACTTTTTACGAGTATTTTAAAGTATTATTATCTTTATTTTTAATCATGTGATAACATAAACGGGTAGAAGAAGGGGATCATTTTAATTTTGGTCTTATATATCATATATTTTTTTTAAATTTATGCAAGTAAATCTCTAGGTACATGTAACTTAAACCTATTATTTGAGGTTTCAAAAAAAAGCCGTTAAGATAAGTTCGCGAACACATTCTATTGTGAGGGTGCTCTTTTGTATGAATCTTAAAAAAACTCTACAGTAAAAAAAAAATACATATTTTTAAAAGGTACGGAAAATTTTGTTTTCCGCATCGTCGGAAAGCCACGGTCGGTCTCGCTTCTCTTAAGCGAGACCGACCATGTGTTTCCGACGATGGTTTTCCGATGACCGATAAAAGTACTGTCTTCAATATATTCTCTTTCTGAATAATAAATACTAGTTTTTGTTCTTCAATGAAATGTTCTATCTAGGTGATGTAGCCATTCATATAATCACCACAAGAAAACAACAAGAAAACATTGATGTAACCATCAATTGTCGCCCGGGAAATAAATAAAGTAAACAATGGAAATGTCTTGATCATCAAACCGCTTCGACATGCGTGAAAAAGGCATGCGTCTAAATGATGAAAACGATACCATTTTAAACTTTATCAATTCCTCGAGTAAATGTTGGCTGCATACAATATAAATTGAAATCAGACACATGCATCACCTATTTTTAAATACTAGTATGTATTTCACTTTAAAAATATAAAATACGAACTGTGTAGATTACGTTTTTATGCGATAAGTAAAATTCGACGTTCTAAAAAAGGGACGTGTCGTTTTTTTTGCTAGAACATGATATGCACCTTTTTATATTAATTATGAAAAACATATATATTTTTTCAGATTCACTTTAAGGAGGTAAAAATATTGAATATCTCGTAATTTGTAAAGGGAAAGGACATTCTGATTAACAATCTTTTTAATGTTCAGAAAACCTTTCATTCGGAATAACTTCTCCCACTTCAATCCCCATATACTAACACTTACACTTATATGTATAGAGCAGCCCGGTCCTCCGGGCTGCAACAAGAACTAAGAGTGGACCTTCAAAATTCTCAGGTAACTAGGCGTTCGCCAAGTATTCAACTTTTTCTGTGGGTAGCGAGTCAAACAAATACAAGTTGAGAATAAATGGATACAGTGGTTCTGCAGGTACATATAAGTCCATGCATTTAATTCCCCTTTGACACAAATAAATGCATGCCATCATCTACTTATTAAGACTTTTCTAAAAAAAAAAAAAAAAAAACAATGCAAAGTAAAAGTGTTATTGAAGTTTCATTATTCCATTGAAACTGTATAAAAAATTTACATTTCGCGTTTAAGCAAAAAATAATACAATTGATTCACATTTTTTCACATCTTTACTGATGATGGTGACTTAAGGTACATAATTGAAATAAATTTTTAAATATGTGTATAGCAAAAAAAATCCCTTTTGAAGGATAAAATTTATTGAAGGAGATAGTCTAGGGCCTTATAATATTTTAATGGGTGGAAATTATCGACACAAAATCAAGACAACCAACGACAGTTGTGGAAAATCATGTGCCGTAGAAAGAAAAGCAGGCTGGTGGTTTCAGGAATGTCAAACCTGTAACCTGAACGGACCCTATCACAGATCTGCTGTAAGAACGTGGGCCTCTGTCGTCTGGTACAACTTTGGAAATGATTATCGTTCCTTGAAGTTCCCGAGGATGATGATCAGACCAAAAAGATGAGACTGTGTATTCTATAAGCAAAAAGATTTTCTGTTCTATCAGACCCAAAAGATGGGGAGAATGTTTGTAATATAAATAAAAAAAATTTCTGTTGTATGTATTTGTGATGAATCATTAAATGACTTGAAAACAATTAAAATTTGCATTTCTTGTCATAATTAATAGCTCTCCATGGTGAATATATAACTTTCCTTGATTAGTTAAACTAAAAAACATCGGAATGGAGTCGAAGTTAAATATAAATCATGATTGTTAAGGTATGTAATGGCAAATATTAAATTTGATATGGCCCATTGATATAAAATGCTGGTATTTATAGGATTGACATACTGCACAATAGAGCCTTGGAAACTTGGGTATTGTAGTGCCAAAGTTAGATACAAACTTAAGCTTGGAATAGTATTCTACCCAGAAAAAGTCTCTTAATCTATTCATTTAATCTATTTCCTTTGAGTAAAGTTAATTAGTGTTAGATTAAAACGATACAAGTAAGGAAATAACGATACCGAATTTGATTTATATACATGAAGTCATTAAAAATAAAAGCAGAGCAATAACCAAAGCCATAATTATCCTAGAAAAATAAAAATCTTTGCTTTTTAAGCTCTGACGTTTCCTCTCGCTTTACTTATCGTTTTTCACTTTCTGTGTAAATTCTGCATCAAAATTTAACCTCATGAATTTCAAAAATATTTAAATACAAAAAAAAAGGTAATATCAATCTTTACCGGCTCCACAACAGTGTTTGCTAAATGAATCATAAAGTGTCAAAACGTTAAACTAAAATGCCTGAAATTCACATGAACCACAATTGTACACATTTTGTACAGAAATAAACTAAAATATGTAAAACATGTTAATATAACTTAGCTCCCAGACTATTCCCAGAATTAACAAACAAATTCTGTCAAATATACTGAAACATGAAAAAAAACTGTTTTACCCTTGGCTTTTTAAGTGGCAAATGTGGGTTACCATACGTATACCGAACCGAAGTGAAAGAGGAAGTCTAACAATGGAAAAAGATTAGGTTAAAGGTGTGAAAAGGTGTAAAAAGGTATTCATCTCATATTTTAGAGCAATGGGAGGTATGTACTAGCTTCTTTGTTGAGTTAAACAGTGATTACCCGAGTCTTTTTAATAAATTTAAGTTTTGTAATGATATGTGTCTGTGCGAGGTTGTGTGTGTCACACCAAATAATTTCTTGTTTTCATTACTTTGAATGAATGTACCTAACTTATAATTTTAGATCAAAATGACGCTATGCAACGTGCCTTTCTTAAACATTTGTACAAGTCCAGATGTAAGCTTCAAGAAGAAGAAGACACTACGAAATTAATTGAATCATGCGTGAGGGATTTTGTCGCTAAAACGTGTAATCTGGTTGGAGAAGCAAAGCCAGTTTTCAAAATTTCGCAAATCATTCCCTCTGGAAGCTTCTTTGAAGGGACGAAAATTGGAAAAACGGACGAGTTTGACTTTATGGTCATTTTGAAGGCACTATCTGGGGCTGACAAATTACAAATACATGACGGGTGCAATCCGTGGTATAAAAAACTGGAACTCAAAAAAGGAGTCCACTTTGGTCAGAGGTATATGTGTAATTGCCACATGAACAAGGAAACGTATGGAAACTATTTAGGGAATCCTCAAATACTTGTGGGCAATTTTTGGAATAATATTTCATCTGTATCCAAATCGAATCCATTATGTATAGAAAATTCAAATGGAAAATTGTACTCAAAAGTTAATGAGAAACAAAAATTACTGTTTAATTATACCAGAAATGCCGGCGTCAACAGAGTCTGGTCTAGTTCCTTTGAACGATGTGAATATTGGCGTGGACCTGATGATGGCCATAAAACACCCCTGTCCAGAAACCATAGCCTCTCGGTCTTCTTTTCCTTCACAATTCAAAGATATGCTTCACAGCCATGGCTGCCACATCATCACAAAATCCTGCCACATTGAACATTTTCCACAGCCAACTTGTTGGTTTATTACTTTTGCAGCACTAGAACTGGAATTGATGAAAAATATGGACACACACCACAAAGAATGCTACAAAATTTTGAAATGTTTGTTGATTGGAGAGGTTAATTTTCCAGGAAAATGCATGAATTTGTCGTCATATGTTCTTAAAACAGCTTTTCTACTCCATGTCTACGGATCAAACAAATGTACACATTCAAGATTTGACGCAGAATGCATAACTGAAGTTCTGAACTACCTCGCCAAATGCTTGTTTGATTTTGATATGCCTTGCTTCTTTGCAAGGGATATGAACACATGGGGTTACGTGTTTGAATTTCCTTGTTTTAGATGGCCTGAGTATGGTATTGGCAAATGTCCAACTCAAATTGTTACGTTTGCGCTTTGCTGGATGAAGATGTGGTATAAAATTGTCCAATTTTTGAAAAGAGCAATTTCAAAGGAAAATATTAAAGACAAAGAAAATTGGATACGAGTAACTGACAAATGTGATTATATCAAAGGAGTAATATTTTATGTGCTTGAGAGATATTCCACAAGATCACTCATTGAAGTGTTCAAAGGACAGCTACCCCAAACAGAAATATCTGGACTGACTATTGCCTCTTGTTCTGACCAACAATTCCTGGATTACATTCAAACCATGAAAAAATATCACAATATACAGCTAGATATGTTATTGTGAAAAATAAGACAAGCGTTATTTTCACATTTAAAGGAAAAAAATACAGTCCACATGTGTCCGTGGTCAATAAATAGTTGATGTTCTTGAATGAGGTGAAAAACACGAACCTCTGCAAGGAATACAGTTTGTACAGTGAAAAGTATATCTGGTTACGACTTAAACGACATGTGTCTTGTAACGATATCATAATTGGAGCCTTTTAGAATAGAATGTGTTGAAATACAACAAATTATTATACATGTGATGTTATTTGTAAAAATAAACACCATAATTATTCATCGTAAATATATTATGTTTGTTTGTTTAAGCGTTGTTTAACGGGACAAGAATTTTCCACTTTTTGGAGACGCAACCATGTGTGTAATTAAATGCCGGTTGAGAGCTGTGTTACAACGCACTTTGAAAAAAATTCAAAGTGGGTTAAATCTGGGAACAAATCAATACACTTTGAAAAAACAATATTTCCTTTTGAAGTGCGTTAATATCGACCATATCAACGCACTTTAAAAAAAATGTGTATGATCCCTATTCTTAAAATCTAATGAATGATAAATAATTGAACCTAGCTGTTGGATAACTTCAGGATGTGAAAATGAGCGATTTTGATTTTTCCATAATTTGAAAACTCTTTCTCTCTTAAATGTTTTACTGTACTTATTTTTTTCCAGTTTGCATGCATTTTATGTCAGCTAAAATTTATTGAAAGTTTTCAACTTCATACCAGTTACGCAAATACATATATTTGGGTGTAGCATATATAGGTAGCATCGGTACCGGGAGGGGGCTTGTTTTGCAAAGATATACATAATTTATGCATTGAAAACTGGGTCTACCTTTTTTTTTGGGGGGGGGGGGTGGAGGCTACGTTCAATTTGTTACCGACGGCTATATGTATACGGAAAAAAATGGGCTGGGAGATATTCTACATTGTACTTGTCTGCTGCTTCGTCTTCTCCTTGTTCTCAATGAGTTTAAATTAATACACGTAGAATAAAAAAAAATTTTTGAAAGATATGATTTATTACAAATTGAGTCCCTCAATTACTAAAGTCTAAGTCTAGAATTTTTGTAATATATTGTTTTTTCAAAGTGCGTTAACTTTCTCCATGGCTTGAATGTTAATGTACACTCTAAACACACTTTAATTTTTTTTATTTCAAAATGCGTTGAATGTGTCCCAAATTCAACGCACTTTGAAAAAAAATCTCAAAGTGCTGGATCTTTGTCACGTGATAATGCCTATGGTTTCTGCAGAGTAGGCTTTGCTGCATGGTGCGGTGTAAAATGTAGAAAAATAATTATCATTGTGCCATTCGCAACTGTAGCAAATTCATACCAATTTTTACTTGTCGAAATTTTTTTTTCAATATTTATTCACCATGCACTTTTATCACATCAATCTCATCCTTCTTTCTTTCTGTCTGTAACACTTTCGTTTCCACACGATTTTTCGAGAATCCTTTGAGCTTTCGCAATGAAATTTTGCAAAGCAACCCCCTATGGACTAAAGAAGAACCCTATTGATTTTTAAGTCAAAAGGTCAAAGGTCAAAGTCATAAATTCGCAAATTCTGTCTGTTATAACACTTTCGTTTCCGCGCTATATTTCGAGAACCCTTTGAGCTTTTGCAATGAAAATTTGCACAACAACTCCCCGTTGCCTACGGAAGACCCCTATTGATTTTGAGGTCAAAAGGTCAAAGTTCAAAAAGGTCGTAAATGTACACATTCTGTTTGTGTGTAACACTATCGTTTTTGGGCGATATTTCAAAAAGATTTTGAACTTTTGCAACGACTTTTTATACCAAACCTCCCTAGGATTTCTCTCACCCCTCTCAAAGTGTCCCGCCCTGTTTGTTTAATTAGTATTAAGTGTCGCTTTGCACTATTTCTTTTAGCGCAGGGGCATGTGGAGAATTATTACGTATAATACAAGTTGTCGGCGGACTTTTCATTCTTATCATATCTTTTAGTCTAGAACTGTTTAATAAAGGCTAAATTTGACACCATGAATTGTGTAAAATTTTAACAATAGCTAACGTAAATATATACATGTATGTGACATAATGTTTGCATATAATTTTCCACAGCATTAAGCGGCTCCGTGGTGTAGTGGTATGCTCTCGCTTGACATGCATAGGACCCAGTTTCGAATCCCGGTTGATCAATTTTCTTTCTTTTATTTTTGAAATACTTTTTTTTTCATTAAATGATAGTATTCAGCATCATCTGATATGAAAAAAGATATGAGTCTTGCTTGTACAAACTCATAAAATCATAATTACAGTGTGATAAATATTCTATATCAAAAGAATCTTCTATACTCATAATAAAGATAATAAGCAATCAAATCTTTATATCCATATTGGCATTTATTAATTGCTTCAATATACATGTGCTGTATACATTTAATAATTCTACAAATTCACTCAATGGTATCCGAACCCCCACCCCCGAAATCCCGTTGGTCTTCTTTTTTTTCCCGAAGCCGCGGGGACACAAATTCTCTGAAATAGCTTGTTTTAATTCTGAATGGAACATATCAAGCTCTGTACAATTTGCTACAACTACAATTCAGTGTCCCGGAAAGTTAATGGTTATGGTGTAGTCATTTAAATCTAAGGACATAAATTAAAATTATACATAACTTGCTAGGCTTATATAAGCATTGCCGAAGCCATGCAAAGACTCCATAAGGGAAGTGAGGATGATATATTTTATTACAATGCTTATTTTTTAAACTAGAGGTACTGTGAGCGATGAGCTCACTAAATGATACCCCCCGCCTCCCATATGGTTATAACTGGTGAAAAAGTCCATGTTTTCCTGTGGCCGGGAAACCCAAAATATGTGTCGGATCAAAAAATAAAATAGGAGGTGCACAATGGCAATATGTAATAAAGATTCTGTGAAAGTTGCATCAAATTTCATTCAGTGGTATGAGAGGAGTTGCGGATAAGAGATGGGTACCCCAAAGCGTAACAGACGGACGGACGGACAGACAGACGGACAGACGGACGGACGGACGGACAGACGTACAGACGGACGGAATTAACGATTACTATATACCCTCCCGCTTTTCAAGCGGGGGGTATAATAATATTTTTTCAAATTGTCTACATGTACATTTTTACGATTAAAATACTAGTAAGCAAATTAAAAAAAGTTACGGATTCATTGCAAGAATTCTGAATCATATTTGAAAAAAAGTTAATGTCTATAGCTAAAAATGGACAATTTATTGATCTACTCGAAACTATATGATAAATTAAAATGAAAAGAAATTATACTCTGACTTAGAATATGAAAGCATCAATAAAAATGTAGTTAGTAGTGGCATAAGACAATTTCATATCAAATCAGAAAACTTGACCAATTTCGGTTTAAAAAGTAGTGTATATTTAATGCAATGTACACTTTCAACGTTGTGTTTCTGTGGGATTTCTTTACCAGAGTGACGCGTGTGGAATACAAGGTACTACCTTTATCTGACTTTATAAGTAAACATTAATTTATCGACACCAGTTGTCACGAAACCAGAATATCAAGTTACATTTTAACTATGACGAAATAAAGTATATAAATTATATCCACTTAGGTATGTAGCGTGGATATCACAACAAGAAACATGGCTCTTGCTCAAAGTATTCTCTATGTGTGGTGTTTCTTTTTATGCTTTACAAACATTGTTTGTATTGCACCACATTCCAATCTGAAAGGTATTTTTAATTTCGTTATTTCATTGACATCTAAACATCAAATAATATAAAAAGATGGATAAAAATTCTTACTTATAATTAAGAATGCTTTTTTGTATCGATGTAATTATACGATAATTTTTGTGATTATTATTGCAGGAAATGTAGAGTCTCTACTGAAGTTAACTCCCTGGAACTGGAAACATCTGAAAACATCCGTCAAAGTGGACACCCCGGTCTCTGTTGATATTTCTCTTCTGTCTCACTACAGACTTACTGGGAAACATTTCAACAAGTATCAGAGTAGGTATATTAAAAAGTATTTGAAATGCACAATGACGAAAAAAGAAATACCGAGTATCTTAAAGATTTTTGCTGAACTTTTTTAAGGATGCTCTAAACACTAACAAAAGTGTTTTCTGAACTTAGGGGAAAATATATCATATCAAGGTTTGTATATTGAGACTATTTAGTTCATTTTCAGAATAGGGTACCTGTCTTATTTTGATCCGCAGTAAAAATATCCAAATACAATAGACTATCTATGAAAAAAAATCAAGATTGTTTACTTACATTGGGGAATTAAATTGAAACAACGAATTAAATTACTTATTCTTGGTCTAATATAATGTTTTGAATATTTTAATTTAACATTGATTGTGTAATTAACTGTAAATGTCCATTTTTTCTATCCTACTTTTTAGAGCAGCTCACTCTAATGGCATAAAACTACCTTTCAGATAGTGCTAATGCTCATTAATGTGAAGTGATTAGAGCTTCCTTTAAAGTCTTCCTTGGAACATAATTTTAATTCCTTCGACTTTTGTAATGCATGACACCGATACTGACACGAAAAAATCATAATAACATGATTGAAACATCTATTATTTCTCCAAATTCAATATTTATCATGTTTGTGTAATATGTTATCTTCAAATAGAACTTCAAAAACAAAGAGACTGTGCTTCTATTCTTAAATCCATACCCAACACAAAAGGGAAAGATGGCGTCTACTCTATATACCCGGAAATGAAGACAGAGAAACTGGTGTACTGTGACATGACCACAGAGGGAGGTGGTTGGACGGTAAGAATTTTTTTTAATGATTTTCTATTTTATGTAGACATACATATTTTGGTTTGATGTACAATTAAATTTTTATAATTCATTCATTTTAGGTTAACTATATTTTCTTTTGGTAAAGATATATTTTTCTGAATTTAATATATCGACCTTGAATTAAAAATCTTTTTTGTGTATGTTTTTTTTTTTTTTACAATGATTTTATTACTTTTTTCATTATATATATGTAGGTTATCAATAGGCGGATGGACGGCTCAGTAGATTTTTATAGATCCTGGGATTCGTACAAAGAAGGATTCGGTAATGTGGAGGGAGAATATTGGTTAGGTAAGATATAAATTGATTGTTTATCATATTTATTATTTGAATACCTCCCAAAAGTAGATAAATTTGATTATATCTCCTAATACCGAGTAGACCCTTAAAAGATTTCCCCCCTTTAAATACAATTTTGAAAAAAACATAAAACGAAATTTGATGTATGCATGTATGCTGAACTCAAACTAAGATAGATAGATTGATTGATTGTATACTGTTTAAAGCCATATATGGCTTATGTACAATGAAAATTATTAGACTAAAATTATAAGAACTTATTATTTGTATCATTACTTTATATAAAGATAGAACTTTTCCGTAAATTACAAAATCTAAGTCAATTGCGTTATAAAGATATCACAATTTAATTTGGATTCTCGGAATTTTCTCCGACTGGGAAGAAAATACAAAAGATTTAAATAACACATTACAGAGAAGATAAAATCGTATTATTAGATGAAACAATGTGTTCTCTGTGTTCAGAATTGAATGAAAAGCTTTAATTTAAATGTATTAACTGTATTTCTTTACTTAATTTTGTATTTTTCAAAAATGTATTTTTTTGATCAGTTACGCCATATATGGCTTTAATATCCCTCTCCAGAATATTTCACTGATATGGAGACGTCACCATTACCGGTGAAGTGCTGCAAATTTAGGCCTATTGTCGGCACTTACGGCCTTTGAGCGGGGAGGGATCTTTATCGTGCCACACCTGCTGTGACACGGGGCCTCGGTTTATACGGTCTCACAAACTAAGATAGATGTTGTGGATAATGTGTATGGTTTATTTTGCAAAATGTCCTTAAAACAAATCATTACAAGTCTTAAACATTCCCTCCTTAAAAACAGCAAAACCATGATTAGATCATATTGAAAAGCATTCTCTGGTATTGTAGATTAAAGTTTGTTCAAATCAAGGAGCCATAACTGCAGATCAAAGTTTTGCATAGAATTATATAGAAATAAACCTATAACAACTTTCTTTTCAAGAACAGCAAAGTCGTGATTTCGTAGTCCTAGCTTATATTTAAAGGCAGAGATTTTAAGCACCGCCTTCAAAACTACCTGGTCTGGCTAGCCCTGTCAATCAAGTGCATGAAGGTCCATCATTGGATGCTGGTACTTGATTGATACTTACTTACTGGTCCCTGTGTATACCCTGAACACCTTTTTTGGGACTCATGGTGACCTTCTTATTAACTTTTGATCCTTTGATGTTTACTGAACATTGTATACAGAAACTGTATTACTATGAACATTTTTAGATTGCTAATATATGAATTAAATATACCTTTACTATTTAAAAGGATTATAATATAATATACTTTTTTTAGATTAACCTTTGGTACATAATTTTTTTTTCAAATGAAATTTCGATATTTTAATATGCTAAATCATTATGGTAAACCTCAAGTGGAAATGTTATTGATAAAGTTCAGAGCAGCACTAAGTGAAGTAATCAAATTTTAAAATGATATTTCTCATCGTGGGTCATTTATATTTTCCTTTTTTAATCAGATAAGAATTTACAAGCAGTCTTTTTAGCATGTTGCATGGTGAACAAGCTTTATTGAGGTTAGAACAAATCAAGATAATTTTTTTAGTGAAATGTAGTTAACATGACTCTCTTTTTATTTAATTAATAGAGAGAGTCCTGTGGATGAATATTTTTTTAAATTAAATTTTAAAAGTCAAATTGGGTTGTTACAGGAGTTGTTTTTTTTTTCATTAACACATACACTCAAATATAAAAAAAATCTTTGTTTTAATATTTGAATTTATAGTATTATATCATATTTTTTAAATGGTTAGGGGCGTTTTCAAAAATAAATCAATATAATTGAAAAACCCTTTTACAACTAATTTTGAAATTTTCTCAAAATCGCCAACACAGGTAAAGTTTTACACTTGGGGTATTTCTCTGTGTATTAAATCACTTCCTGTGTATAGGGATTAAGAGACAGATGACCAGAAGTAGACTGCTAGCCCCCAAGGCATTCACACCTGTACAAAATTAGCCCCTCTCTCACCTGGAATTTACCACCCGGTAAAAAATCTCTGCCTTTAAATAAGGTTTCTAAGCACATTCAACACGACATTTTTCCTCATAACCGTTTAGACTTTCAAGAAGTGGTTTGTCTACAAATACTTTATTTGTTTGTTTCACTCTTTTTTCCAAACAAACAAACTTTCCCTACCCTCAGAAAATTTTAAACAATTTTTACTTTTTCTACATCTGTATTTCCAGTACTGTTTACGCAAAAAGATTTTAATGATTATTGCCTTTTTTGTTTTCTCATTTTTCTCCTCAGATTATTAATGAATTTGTTCGCAACTTTGTAAAGTATGGTTCACTTTTTCTGAAAATACTGCAGTAGTTCGTGAGATTGCCAAAACAAACGAATTTTGAGAAACATGTTTCCACCATAGCTCTGATTTTTTGTAGGGTCCTTTCCGCTTATCTCCCTATTTCTATTGTTACAATGGAGCTAGATTACTGTTTATTTTCGTACTTCTTCTTGTAATTCGTAATTTAGAATTGCATCAACTTTTGCATATTTTTCCATACTGATTTGTCTGTTTACTACCGGGTATACACGTATAACTGTAAGAGTTATTAATGTAAATTTTCTTTTTTAAGGAAATGAACCCATTCACTTACTCACTAAGAGAAGCCAATGTGAACTGAGAGTAGACCTTCAGAAATTTTCTGGCAAAAAGGCGTTTGCAAAATATTCAAGTTTTTCTGTCGGAAGTGAGTCCCAAAAATTCAAATTGACAGCCACTGGGTACAGTGGTACTGCAGGTAATTTATTAACAAAAAATATATTCTGTTATACATGTAAAATATCAGTGATTGTTCACCCTTTCTTTAATAGAAATAAATATTTATATAATTGTATGCTATGATAAGGGCGACATCCATAGGAAGAGTAAAATATCTGACAGGTCTCAGATGATGCTGATAGAACGTAATCATTATTGATGACATAAACATGACAAAAGTTTGTGTCCAAGGAAATGTAAAAATAAAGGTTAATGAAAATATATTTTAGGAGATAGTTTAGCTTATCATAATGGAAGACCATTTTCCATGAAGGATGCAGGCAATGATTCATGGAAGAATTCCTGTGCTGTTGATAGGAAAGCTGGGTGGTGGTTCAATGGTTGCGATTATTGTGATCTGAACGAACCTTATTTCACATCTGCAGTCAAAACGGATCGTAGTGTTCGCAGAAGGATAAAACGTACGCTGAACTAGGACCTGGGGTCCCCCGCAAATAGTTCGTCATTTTGCGTAGTAATAAAACATTCTAGGAACTCTCCAGGCATTAAAGGCACAAATGTAAATTCTTCGATATCAATACGGAGACCTCAGGTCACGTTTTATATTAACTGAATTTTATATGATAGACAATTTTCTTTGTCTTACTCCAAAATAATCATATTTATAACTCTATAAAGATCAACTTTCTAATATATATATTAGCAGAAACGTGAAAGTAATTAAGGGTGACCAGAGGTAACCTCATATTTTACATCACTAGGGGGACCAAAGATCACCTTACATTGTACATCAGTAGGGGGACCAGAGGCCACCTTATATTTAACATCATTAGGGAGACCAGTGGTCACCTTATAATGTACATCATCAGAGGGATCATAGGTCACCTTACATTTCAAATCAATAGGGGTCCAAAGGAAATCTTTTATTGCACATAAAAGAGGGACCTGGGGATACCTTATATCGTACATCATTTTGGGGACCAGAGGTCACCCTATACTGTACATCAGTAGGGGGACTACAGGTAACCCAATATTGTACTGTACATCAGTAGAGGGACCAGAGGACACCTTATATTGTACATCAGTAGGGAGACCAGAGGGCACCTTATATTTTGCATCAGTGGGGGGGGGGGGGGGGTGGACACCTTATACTATACATCTGTAGGGGGACAAGAGGACACCTTATACTATACATCTGTAGGGGGATCAGCGGACACCGGATATTGTACATCAGTGGGGGAAAAGGGGTTACCATTTATAAGTTTTATTGTACATCAGTAGGGTGACCAGAGGACACCTTATTTTGTACATCAGTACCGGGACCAGAGGTCACCCAATATTTTACATTAATACGGGGACTAATGGTCACCTAATATTGTACTGTACATCAGTAGAGGGGCCAGAGGTCATCTTATATTGTATACCTATAAGGGGACCAGAGGACACCTTATACTATACATCTGTAGGGGACTAGAGGGCACCTTATATTGTACATCAGTAGGGTGACCAGAGGTCACCTTATTTTGTACATCAGTAGGAGGAACAGAGTTCACTTTATATTGTACATCAGTAGGGGGACCATAGGTCACCTTGTATTTTATAACAGAAGGATGACCAGAGGTAACCTTATATTGTACGGGGACTAGTGGTCACTTAATATTGTACTGTACATCTGTAGCGGTACCAGAGGACACCTTATATTTAACAACAGAAAGGGGACTAGCGGTCACCTTATATTGTACATCAGTAAGGGGATGAGAGGTCACTTTATATTGATCATCAGCAGTTGTACCAGGGTTCACCTTATATTGTACATCAATACGGGGACCAGAGGTGACCAGAGGTCACCCGATATTTTTCATGAGTACGGAGACTAGTGGTCACCTTATATTGTACTGTACATCAGGTCATCTTATATTGAACATCAATAATGGTACCAGAGGACACCTTATATTGTACATCAGTAGTAGGACCAGAGGTCATTTTATATTGTTCATCAGCAGAAGGACCAGAGGTCAGCTTATATTGTACATAAGTAGGGGAACCAGAGGACACCTTATATTGTACATAAGTAGGGGGACCAGAGGTCACCTTACATGTATATTTGACATCAGTAGGATGACCAGAGGTCACCTTATATTGTACATCAGCAGGGGGACCAAGGGTCACCTTATATTGTACATCAGAATGGGACCAGAGGTCACCTTATATTGTGCATCGGTAGGGGGACCAGAGGCTACCTTATATTGTTCATCAGTAAAAGGGACCAGAGGTCACCTTATATCTAACATCAGAAGGGGGAACAGAGGTCACCTTATATTGTACATCATTAGAAGGACCAAAGGCCACTTTATATTGTATATCTGCAGGGGGACCAGGGGTCACCTAATATTTAAAATCAGAAGGGAGACCAGAGGTCACCTTATATTTAACACCAGAAGGGGGACTAGAGGTCACCTTATATTGTACATCAGTAAGGGGATGAGAGGTCACTTCATATTGATCATCAGCAGGGATACCAGGGGTCACCTTATATTGTACATCGACAGGGGGACCAGAGGTAACCTTACATTGTACATTAAAAGGGGACCAGAGGACATCTTATATTGTACATCAGTTGGGGGACCTGCGGCCACTTTTTATTGTATATTAGTAGGGGGACCAGAGTTCACCTTTAATTGAACATCAGAAGGGGGACTTGAGGTCACCTTATATTGCATATCAGTAAGGAGATCAAAGGACACTTTATATTGTACATCAGCAGGGGGACCAGGGGTCACCTTATATTGTGAATCAGTAGGACCAGAGGCCACCTTATATTGTACACCAGTGGGGGACCAGAGGACACCTGATATTGTACATCGGTAGGTCACCTTATACAAGGGTCGTTTGATAATGTCTTCGGTGCTCGGAAAGAAACAAAAGTCGCTTTTAAATAATTTAGATATAATGATTTAACCTAAAATTATCTTTTCATTAAAACACATATAAGTAACATTTGTATCTAATTTCTGATTTATTTTCAATTGTTTTTTGAACTAATTTTCTGGTATGAACCTGGATTATTGCAGATCCTTTGATTTCCTGGACTTGTTTCTTCCTTCTGAAAGGCGTTTTCTCAAGTTTGGAAAATGGAAATAGTCAAAAGGTGAAAGATCTGGCGAATATTGTTAATGTGAATGAACATTAACTTTTGTTTATCCCCAAGACTTCAGGGCTTTCGGGTTTGGACGCTGTCATGGAAAAAATCTAATGTTGTGGATTCCTTATTCTCAATAACCTTTTGATTTTTTGCCAAAAAATTGCTTTCTAGATTCCTCCAGAAATTAAACAGCATCCCCGAATATGAATTTGAACAATAAGACCACTAATATTTAAGAAAATTGCCTATAAATCTATCTTTGTGTTCTTGCAATTCTCTGCTCTTCTCAGACCTTTGTTTTTTTTGTCAAGTACATCTTATTGTAAATTTTGTTTTGAGGGTTTTAAGCAATAGATTCAAGTTTCATTATGTGTTTGAAATTCAAATAAACGTGGATAACTACAATTACTGATATTTTTAATGATTGTTCATATATTCTTATACGCAGTCGTTTTCACTCATTTTTTTAAAGGGTTACTTTTGAGTAATAAGCTTTTTTTCTGTCAAACGTTTTTAAAACAGTGTGAACTACTCCCGAAATGATGTCTATTTTGAAAGAGGGCGATAAGGCGTGTACAATCCCCCGCTCTGCGACAAAATGTTTTTCAATTTTAAAAATCCACAAAAAAGCTATATTTTTCTGAAATCATGTTCTCAGTAATGTCATCTTCAAAATATTTTATCATTTTATTTTTCTGAACGACTTATCACTTGATAATATTTATTTCAAAGTTGACAGTTAAGCATATTTAGTGGAAAATGGGCTTAATAGAGCTATAAAAACGAATTTTGAACATGAGTGGGACAAGTCTCCATTCTTTGTGAACGCTTAAGGTCATACGCAACGTAGTTTGAACTTTATTTGGTTATTCCCTGGAGTTGAAGAGTTCCACTGAATGAAGGACTTGTGTGCAATACTTTCAATGTCTATACATGGAGTGGTACACCTCTTCTAAAACAACTTTATATTAAAAAACATCTGGAATTTATGTTCTATAATCTTTGTACATTTTTCTCTAAATGATGCAAAAATTTTCACAGTTTGATATCTTTTCAAAACCCCTGGTAACGCATGCTGATTTTTTGTCTAGGAATATGTAATGGTATTATAAGTTTAAATTAAGAATATCTTGAAAAATTATCAGTAAGTAAGGTACGTTGCGTATGTCCTTAAATGATGGAAATGTAACAAACCCGTCCATTTAAATCACACTGAAAGACGTCAATAGTGCATATACTTCGTAGCGTAGCATACCGGTAGTGGGTAAAGCGGTTGGTCTTGGACTAAATCTGAGCTATGAAGAGAGTTCGAATCATACATGAAGCTTTTCCTTTTTCTTTTTTTGTTTTCAAATGTCTTAAAAACATAAATAAAAAATAAATTATTCATAAATTATTAAAACAATGAAATACAGAATTTGATATGTAAAAGATGATATAAACCATAAAATTTTGAAAAAATACTACTTTTCGAATTGAGAAATATCTTTTTTCAGAGCGGGGGATTGTCCTCGCCTTGTACGCCTCCATTCTTTGCTATGTGTCGTATAGTCAATCATACACCGTCAGTGATTATTTGTTGAAATTTGGCAAACAGTACATTATTTGTTTAATTTTTGTTTGCAAGTACGGTATCCATTTTTGATGCCCATTATATTTATTTTACCGTATCTAAAAAATAAGTTAAAACTGATGGTTAATTTGTTGTCCCCCAGCCTCCTTAATTCTTTAAAAAAAAATCCTCTCTGCTCCTGGATATTAATTTAACTAACTACATACATGTATAGTTATGATAAGCAAGGGAACGTCTTCCAGAATTATAAATTTCAAGGCCCCTGGCTCATGGGTACCATGTCATTTATAGACAATAGTCTAACTGAATTAATGCTTTGAAATTTGTTCTTTGGTATGAACCTTTTTTATGAACAATGGTCTTTTTTTCAAAATTGTGAAATGTATGACCTCAGGATGAGGGTTTTTGTGGTCAATGAGCACTACTAATTATTGCTAATTATTACCGCTTATTTGAAATGAAAGTTTTGAAGTTTTGCAAGATGTTCAAATGACCTATAAGATCCATAGGCCTCTTGTCGTGTTCTTAGGTGAACCTCTAGCATCTCGTTAATATGTATTTTATCTGTACCCTCTGGTCCACCCTTGTTTTCTTTCTAGGTGTCTGTTGGTTTAGACGGGTCTAGAATCTTTGATGCTTTATCTCTCTTCATTCATATAATTTTTTTTATGTCTGATTTCTTTAAAAATGTACAACAAAGGGGACCACTGGTCTCCCTATTCATGTACAATACAAGGTGACCTCTGGTCCCCCTACTGATGTACAATATAAGGTGCCATCTGGTCCCCCTATAGATCTAAGGTGTAATATTAGGTGTCCTCTGGTCCCCCTACTGATGTACAATATAAGGTGTCCTCTGGGTCCCCTACTGATTTCCCCCTACTGATATTCAATATAAGGTGACCCCTAATCCCCCTACCAATATACGATATATGGTGTCTTCTGGTCCCCCTACTGATGTACAATATAAGGTGTCCTCTGGTCCCCTTACTGATGTACAATATAAGGTGCCCTCTGGTCCTCCTACTGATGTACATTACTAGGTGTCCTCTAGTCCCCCTACTGATGTACAATATAAGGTGACCTCTGGTCCCCCTACAGATGTACAATATAGGGTTACCTCTGGTCCCCCTATTGATGTAAAATGTAATATTAAGTGTCCTCAGGTCCCCTACTGACGTTCAATATAAGGTGACCACAGGTCCCCTACTGATGTACAATAAAAGGTAACATCTGGTCCCCCTGCTGAAGTCCCCTACAGATGTTAAATATAAGGTGTCCTCTGGGTGCACTACTGATGTCCCCTACTGATGTACATTATAAGGTGCCCTCTGGTCCCCCTATAGATCTCAAGTGTAATATTAGGTGTCCTCTGGTCCCCCTACTGATGTACAATATAAGGTGACCTCTGGTCCCCCTGCTGATATACAATATATGGTGTCCTCTGGTCCCCCACTGATGTACAATATAAGATGACCTCTGGTCCCCCTACTGATGTACAATATATGGCCTCTGGTCCCCCTACTGATGTGCAATATAAGGTGTCCTCTTGTCCCCCTACTGATGTACAATAAAGGGTGACCTCTGGTCCCCCTACTGAAGTCCCCTACTGATGTTAAATATAAGGTGTCCTCTGGGTCCCCTACTGATGTACAATATAAGGTGACCCCTAGTCCCCTTACCAATGTAAGATATATGGTGTCCTCTGGTCCCCCTACTGATGTACAATATATAAGGTTACCTCTGGTCCCCCTATTGATATACAATATAAGGTGACCTCTAGTCCCCCTACTGATGTCCCCTACTGATGTACAATATAAGGTGCCCTCTGGTCCCCCAATTGATCATAAGTGTAATATTAGGTGTCCTCTGGTCCCCCTACTGATGTACAAAAGAAGGTGGCCTCTGGCCCCCCATATGATGTAGAACGGAAGATGACATCTGGTCTCCCTTTTGATGTACAATATAAGGTGACCTATGGTCGCCCTAAAGATGTGCGATATAAAGTGACATCTGGTCTTATTAACTTTTTATTACCTCTGGTATTCGCATAAAGATTATGGAAACAAGCAGAAGTCTTATATTGTCCATCAATAAGGATTTCATACTTCACAAATTGTAGTATATGAATGAGACAAAGGTAATCTTATGTTGTTCATTATTACGATGTTATTGAAAGTTGTAAGTAGGCAATAATTTAAAATCATGGTATGTGTTGAATTATTTTTCAAATCCTCTCAAAAAAAGAATTGCGACCCTAATTTTTTGACCGAGGAAAAAGTGCACAATTTCTCCGAATTCTCTAATTGTACATGTATGTATTTGGAATCTCGAGGATTAGTCAACTTGCTTGTCTTCAAATACAGTATATGTATCCCAATGTTAAATAACAATTGGTGCATTTTTTGAGTTTTATTTCCTTTTTTAATGTAGTTTTGATGGGTTTATGAATTTGATGTGTGAATTCCAGGGAAAGGGGAGGAGAACTCCATGCAGCCCCAAACTTTGTATACAGGGTGTACATCTTCTTTGTAAGATAAATAAAAATCAGGGATTTCCGGCAAAGAGTGTTAAAGTGATGAGGTCGCCTATTTAAGCATGACCTCATAAGGAAGACAAAAGAGACATTAGATAATTTATTAACAAATAATTATTCCATTATGGTAAAGGATTGGTGAAAAGTCCGAGCGAAATGAAAAGGGGGTGGTATGGGGCAAAATCTTCAAACACCCCCCGCCCCGCTTGTTAGAGATCTGCGAATGCAGAGACTGGACCTACGTCGTTTACTCTGAGTCGCTCATTTAGTAAGGAGATCAGAGGTTAGGCACTGTGTTATATAGATACTATAACCTTACAAATCATAGGGGAGACCACAGGTCACCCAACATAATCCATAAATGTTAAACTCTAATATATCATATATGTTATAATATTGAAGTTAATGTTGCTCAGCAACCCCCTCCCCCTCTTTGTTTTCTAATACCCATCACAGATGATTATTCCCTTGACAAAAGTAAATTTTCTGTTTTTTTTACACTGAAAAGGCTTCACAGTATTACGATTTATTCTATTTTCACTTTACGTATGCAACGCACTGCATTTTGTAGCGGAGTAAACAGACCCGAGGGATGTGAACTGCGCGGGGGACCTAAGGTCCTACTTCAGCGTACGTTTTATCCTTCTGCGTAGTGTTCACTGGTATTATTTTCGGAAAAGAAGACATCTTCCTGAAGTATGCAAAAATGATGATCAGACCCAAAAAAAAAAAAAAAAAAAAAATGACTGAATTCAACAAAAGAAGTTTTCTTTTTCTTAAATCTGCTTTAAAAATTCGTGAAAAATATTTCTCAGAAACCACTTGGCAAGAAAAATGATACTTGTGTAAAGCTTTATACCACATCCTAGATTTGAATCTGTTCATAACCTATGCTAAGAATATTATAGGTAAAGAAATAAATTCTCGATCTGTTTTCACCACTGTATCCAGATTCTGGCTATTTGTGATTTTTAGCGAACTCCTTTGTAAAAGAGAGGCAGATGCGACAAGGGGATTAAATCTAATTAACAACCCTTACAGTGATCATTCAGAACACCATGATAAAAGTAAATAAAAAAATAGAATGTACATTTTTTTCTTTCTTTTAATATTTCAAAAGTCAGAGCATGTCCCTAGTCTTATTTACATAGTTAATGAGCTTACCATTTTAAATCAAAGATTTGACGTACGCCTACTTGAATGTTTCGATCAATTCTAAATTCTAGTACTTAAGAACTGTAATGTTATTCATTCAATATTACAGGAAAATCCGTCTACAGTTCTGTATGTAAATAATGATCCAACAATTAGTATGAAAAACGTTCGTCACCATTTGACTTATTAATAGATTGTTTTTGCTGTCAAGGTCATTGTATCGAACATAGAACTTACGTATACGAATTAATGACTTTAAATGAGACTGAAGATAATCTTGTTTCATCAATTTATTTGTCAGTAACTAACCTCGTTCTAGAAATTGTTCATACGCAGAGCTTGCTCGAGATTGTATTTCGAATCAACTGGTATATATAAACCCCGTATTCAAGTGATGGAGGTATATTGCTGCATAAAGGGAATTGGCGATTGAAAAGGTAAATTCACCACGTTTATCATAAAGGTTGGTTACTAGATTTACACTTACGTCTTTTTCTAGTTAAATATCCAGATATAAAACAGATGAACAGATGTGTAAGACTTTGTGGTATCTTTAATTTAAAGTTCACCGGAATATGACATGAAAAATATGAATGAACTATAAACTAAATTTTGATTCAATTATTGTTTTTCGCACAAATTAACGTCATATTGTTACAATGCAAAATTGTGTAACGAGCCAGTAAAATATATTCTAAAAGTAATTTATTACATAAATTTTATTCTATTTCACTAGCTTATAACATGATTAACATTTAATAATTGGTAGGATTTCAATATGCTCTTTGCTGATAGATTATGACAGTTTCCAAACGGTTTTTATATGGTTTCACGTCAAATACAGCCGTCTTTGTCAGTTTGTATCCGTTCTTTTAAAAGTAGCCCTTTTCCGCTGCCTAGACCAAATTAGAGTGGATGTCATTGTAACGTGCCCGAGGTATGAGGCTTTTATAATTGATCAAATCTCCAACGAAGGAGATATATTTCATTGTAACCAATATATGTGGTATTTCCTGGTAATTTGTTATTGGTAATCCTTGTTGATTTGGTAAGATAAATCCCTGTGTTGGTCAGTAAAATATTGCATTGCAGAGGCAAACAAGAGCACAACATAAGAGTATGTAAATGTTAACAAAGATTTAATAAAGGAATAACTGTAATACAGATGGCTGGATAGCCAAATAATCAAACAATGGTGATGTAATACATTTGGTCAGATCGGACGTCACATATCATGATTTGGTCACATATTATGATTTGGTAACGTTATTATGATTTGGTAAAATGGTAACTTGATTTTCCTTAAAAAATCAATTTGGTCACTGTAAACTATAGTAAAACTCCGTAGAGACTGATGAATTCCTTAATAAATCTATTTGGTCAATATAATCTATAGTAAAAACTCTCCAAGCGTTAGTTATATCAGTATTCACGTACAAATTCTATTAAAGTTGTTGCGCAGACGTTCTGCAGAGTCAAACTGAAACCTCATGCAGCGTCTGTGGCGACGCTTATATTCCCCATTTTCAAAAGGTGAGTTATTTCCCCTGAAGGGAACTCTTTTACTGTGTTTAATACGCATGCGCTTTAGATAAAGTCACTTCCGCGGACGTTCTTGATGTAAACATGTTCATAGTGTATGCCTCTGTCATATGGAAAAATGTTTTATTGTGATTGTGAATAAAAAGAAATCTTAACTGATTCGTATTTTTTTTTAAAATTGCCCACTCATAGTCTCTTTCTGGATTTGTATTAATCTGTGTAGTACTATAATAAGGTGCTGTGTGACCCCCGCCCCCCCCGTACAAAAAAAAAGAAACAAACAAATTACTGATAAAATGCTGATACATATTCGAATAGGCCTATTTAAAAAAAAAAAAAAAAAAAAAAGCTAATTTTCGGTAGTGGATGTTCTGCAGACGGATCATCATTATTTACAAAATGTGCGGAACAAATTTTTAGTTATAAAGTTTTTACGAATTAATCTAGCCTGCTGCAGCCATATTTTCATTGTATCTCTAGGAATTTTTTGAAGACTGATGACATGTCCATCTACAGTTTTACCTCTGAAATTGCTGCATATACAGCAGTAGTTCGTCTTCCGCGACCGATACCAAGAAACTGCTTTTTTGCTCGATTGTATGTCATAACATAGAACTTTTTACTTACAAGAACTCATTTGGTGACAATTAAAGGCCTATTTCATTTGAATTAACCGTGTTTCTAGAATTTTTTATTTGTAAAATAATTGATTCACTATATAGTATTAAAACTTTGAATGGAATTCTAAATGAATAATTTAATCTCATGTGCGAAGAAAGACTTATTAAAATAGCATCGATCTGAATTCGTGTTACATATGTCGTATAAAGTCTGAGCTGCATTTAATCAAAGTTTTAGTGTAGGATCTAAGCATATATACATGTATATTCCCGAGTGAAATACACATTTTGTTTTAGATCAGAGAATTGAGAGCAGAAACATGAAATTGATACTATAATTTCCAAGCGTATTTCTCGTTAATTAACTGAAAACAATCTTTTCTCAAGTGTTATTTATTTTTTTTAAATCCTTTCAGTGTAAGTACATGTATTTATTTTTATAAGTTATTCTTTTTTTGCAAAGTGTGTAAAAAACAATATCAGAAAGAGGGAGAGAGAGAGAGAGAGAGAGTCCGTGTAACTGACATACATGTACATCTGTGAAAAAAATATATGTACCGTAATTTTATTGAATTCACAATTAAAAATTCTAATAATTTTTAACTTTCACAACTATGGTTCATATTCAACTGTTCAACCCATTTACATATTCTCTGTACCTATACGCACGGAGGGGGGGGGTCAAGGGGTTTAGCCCCACCCCCACTTTTTTCCCAATATTACTTTTTCTATTGAAAATGTTCATTGATAGACAGGTTGCCAACCCCCCCCCCAACCCCCCCCCCCCCCCCACACACACACACACAGTTTATACTACGGTAAAGTTATATAAGGGAAGTGAGTATTGTATGCCAAGGAACTGGTACTGAAATAAGTAGCTTTTTCAACTTTGGGCAAGGTTTATCTTTGCTTGCCAACTTTTCCAGGTAAGAAAAAAATATTTCTTTGGCTACCCCCCCCCTTTAAAGACGATGCTACGTGCCTGGCTAATTCGTATAGCTTTCTAGAAAGGGGGGGGGGGCTAACAGACCCTTTATAAAATAATTTATTATCTAAAAAAAATGCAAATCGTTTCCTTCTTTTAAAATTTTTAAATACAGCGTAAGTTGATCACTATTTTGTTGGATTATCGTAACATGTAGTCCGCGGAAGTTATGCTAGTGTTGAAGAGTTCCGATTTTGAGGGGAGATAACTCACTTTTGAAAATGGGGAATAGGGTAAACTACCGGACATGCGCAGTGCGCTTTACCTAACCAAAAAGGAAAGTATAAACCAAAATGGCAGACGATACTAACAACATCGCTGAAGTAGGACAAACCATGAAAAATACGAACTATGTGACGCCGAATCGTAAAACAAATATATAGTAATAAACAACGAAGGTAAGCTGCATAAACATGTACAATACAAGTTGCGTATAAGTCAACAATAATAAAATAATGACGTTCGAGGACGGAGAACAATAACCTAAAGCCCCCTTGTAAATTAGAATCTTCCGAATTGCCATGACCAAAAAGGAAAACAACGTGATCGATAGACGCTCGCTAAAACGGTAAATTACAATCAAATTATACAATGAACTGTAAGTTAAATGAAATAAACATTCATAATAAATACCATACTGTTTCAATCATGAGTCCATAATTTTACGTATCAGTCCATATTTCCTCCGTGGTAAACTTGGTCATTTACCAAACATGAAAGTGTAGGATTTACCAGACATGAAATAATAGGAATTACCAAACATCGTTTTATAGTACACTTGGTAATGTTTACAGTTCAAATATAATTGCTGTAAGAGAAATCATATACAAATTATGATAACAAACTAGTCATACACATGTAGAGGGGGGGGGGTCTCAAAACACAAATATTTCACAGTCATGAACTTCTTATTTAGTCCACATGTTATCATGTTTTATATTTACATGACTCTAAAGCGCAAGATGATAACAGTGTTTCTTATTTTGTTCTAAACACTGACAGAAATACCTAATTAATTTAACTAGTGTGCCCCGTAAAGCGTTCGTCGTGATAAGTGATCACTCTGTTGAATGGCTAAGATAGTGAATAGTTGGTGTTCCATGGAGCGTGGGTCGTATAGATTTCTACTGAAAGTTACTGATGAATTTTAGATTTCTAATGTTACCTAGTAAATTTTCAATTGTCTAGTAAAAACTACTTTTAGGGTTTGTAAGGATCGTAAAACTAGTCTTCTAAGTGACTTTTACAATTTTTTTTCAGTGATACTGCTTTCCATTTTAAAACGCTTTAATTCTTTTACTTACTGAAATCTAGCATCAGAAAAGATACGTTCCACTGCAAAATTTTAAGGTTTCAAACCGTAAATGTAAAAGAATTTTAATTTCTATAGTAACAATTTACTACTTTAAAAGATAAACAATATTTTACTCTCTTTTAACATTATTTCGTCAGGCAGCATTGTCCTTTTTTGGCGCTACATTTCGTCAAAACCAAGATGTGCATTGTAGGCATAAGGGTGCAAAGTACTCAGAAAAATACATATCTCATTTGAAAATTCAAATAAAGAGTTTTAAAGAAAGCTCAATCAATTTAATTTGTAAATACCTATTACTATATAGAATTTAATAGATGTACATCATACAATGTATTGATAAAATCCCCTTAAAAGCTACGACCATGAGAACCTCAAAATTTAAGGACGTTTCATTAAGTTTTGACGAGATATTGAAACATAATAGGGCTTTATAATCGTATATAAGTCCTATGATGTTAAGTTTTATTACAAAAAAAATGTAACCTTTATTTGTGCAAAAAACCATGTGAGCTTAAAAAGTGGAGGGAGCTTAATTGAAAAGTTGTAGTCGTGAAAGTAAAGAAACTGTCATGGGCGGATCTAAATAGGGTGGGGAGAGGGGTGTCAGAGGGTTTCTGGTTAAGTGCTTTTCCTTACTGGGGCATTGACTGTCAAAACATTGAATCCGCCTTTTACCTTTATTTATATCTTAAACATGAAATTATCGACACATGTTGACACGAAATCAAAATATCATGTTACATTTTAATTATAATAAAATACTATATACATGTACTCTCCTTAGTTATCGCACAAGTGCATGCAGACACAGAAGAAAATATGGTTTTATTCAAAAATAATTTTGTGGTACTGTGTTTCTTTCTGCACTTTACAACTACATGTTGCATTACTCCGCATTCCCAGCTACAAGGTATTTTGAAGTTGTAATTTTTTTTTGTAATTAAAAAAAATATCTCGGTACAAATTCAAAATTTACATATATGTAAATTATAATTTTTTCAATATAGATAATTATATAAATCAATGCTGTGTTTATCAGGAAATGTAGAGTCTCTACTGAAGTTAACTCCCTGGAAGTGGAAACACCTGAACACATCCGTCAAAGTGGACACCCCGGTCTCTGTGGATATTTCTCTTCTGTCTCACTACAGACTTACTGGAAAACATTTCAACAAGTACCAGAGTAAGTACAAATGTTTTTAAAAGTAAAGAGCGCCCCCTAAAATAAATATATTGTGAGAAGTACATGTATCATTCATTTTTCATGTAAAAATATCTCCGCGTTTCTTGGAAATAAAATTTAATGAATGGTGCAAATATATTTTTAAAAGGAACTTATATATACTCCTTGTAGGATTCAAATATATTTTAAAGAATTATGGAGTAACTGTACATGTAATATGTAATCTTCGAAATTAGATCTCCAAAAGGGAAGAGACTGTGCATCAATTCTAAAATTCATACCCAACACAAAAGGGAAAGATGGCGTCTACGCTATATACCCGGATATGAGGACAAAGAAATTGGTGTACTGTGACATGACTACAGAGGGAGGGGGTTGGACGGTAAGAAGTTTCCTGAGTGTGTATTATATATATATATATATATATATATATATATATATATATATATATATATATAAAGCACTAAAAATGACCAATGACACGAACAATAAACAATTTTTATTGTACGTGTCGTTGGTCATTTTTAGTGCTTTAT
Organism: Saccostrea cuccullata; assembly: GCF_032062105.1. Classification (NCBI taxonomy): domain Eukaryota; kingdom Metazoa; phylum Mollusca; class Bivalvia; order Ostreida; family Ostreidae; genus Saccostrea; species Saccostrea cuccullata. The sequence continues at coordinate 104,165 of NW_026925114.1, forward strand.
ATAAATTTCCATCCTTGACCTTGAATCTACTTGGTAGATCCGACACTTAGGATATACAGTGTTGTTGGTTTCAATTGAATTTGTATAATTCATTTATTTTAAGTACATTATATTTCCATTTGGTTCTTAGTTAAATTTGTAATATCGACCTTGAATTAAGATTTTCTTTGTATAGTTAATTTGTTTCCCCCTCCATGATTTTAGTAAATGCTTAATTAAATAGATTTTCTTCTCACACGCAGGTTATCAATAGGCGGATTGACGGATCCGTAGATTTTTATAGATCCTGGGATTCGTACAAAGAAGGATTCGGTAATGTGGAGGGGGAGTATTATTTAGGTAAGAGATTAATTGATTGTCCATCATATAAATTATATGCCCCCCCCCCCCTTCAAATAAAAATTCATTGATAAAGTTACCTGTTCTTGAAATAGTTAATAACAGTTTTGAAATAAAAATTTCCGACATCAAAGTTGAAGCTCATATTGCTTTGATATTGATTTTGAAATAATTTATTAAAATTTTGTATAAAGAGTTTTTATTGCATTAATGTCTACATGTTATTCCTCATTGATGTGTCTGTTTGCTTTACTTCTGAGTTATTAAACTAGTTTATATTTTGTTTTCTAGGAAATGAAGCTATTCACTTACTCACTAAAAAGAGGCAATATGAACTGAGAGTGGACCTTCAGAAATTTTCTGGCAAAAAGGCCTTTGCCAAGTACTCCAAGTTTTCTGTCGGAAGTGAGTCCCAAAAATTCAAATTGACAGTCACTGGGTACAGTGGTACTGCAGGTGATTTATTATTATTTCCATTTTTAATTTTTTTTCTCTGTGATAACTCTTTGAAAGTTTGGGGACTTTACTTCTTGATAATTCTACCGGAATGTAAATTATGCAGGTCAGTAAGTCATGAGCTAAGGAGGCCCAATATGCATGCAAATCTCGTGCGTATCTTTCTCTGTGTCTGACGCTAAGGAGGCCAAGTATGCATGTAAATCTCGTGCGGCTGCCTTTTATGCATAACGGGCTTCGCCCGTTATGCAAATTATCCCATGTTTCCCACTAACGTTGATGCCCTGGCATACTACACTAACTATACAGTGATTCTTTAAACAAAAATATAGATTTTTATAATATACGTACAATGAAGCGCATTGAAGTGGTAAAATTTTCCGTTTGGATGAAAAGTTATGAGTCATGTTTTGAACTTCAATTGTAACATAATGACACGCCCATATTTTTTGAAACGAGAAAGAAATATTCGTCGTAGTGTTAGGACACCCCATTCTTCGCGACAAGCATCATGAGTTACACTGAAATGGAGCTTTTAAAAAAATTAGAAGAGGGAGATAGAGACTCCCCGCTTCTGTAAAACACAAATTGCAACGAATATGTACATATTTTTTTTAACTAATCATGTCTATTGAAGTCACCACAACACATGTTTCGGTCGAACACGTGTTTACTCGGTGCTTATTTAGATCCTCAATTTGATTGGCTATTATATTTATGGAAAACCTGTTCTACAGGTATTTGAAGAAACAACTTGACCGTTTTATCCATTTCTAAAGAAATGGGCGTGTCATAAGATGACAATAAACACTCTAAATATAACTCAAAACGTTCCATTCGAACGGAAAATTTTACCACTTCAATGCGCTTCATTGTATGTATGTCCGTGAATTTTCAACTTTTTTGAAGTTGAGATTTTATCCATATGACCAAAATTTGTAAATATGTGAATATTATGCAAAGTTATTCTAGACAAATATGGAGACAAGAAAATGTACCAAAAATATTATATATTTTAGGGGATAGTTTAGCCTATCATAACGGAAGGCTCTTTTCCACAAAGGACGCTGATAACGATTCGTGGAAGAATTCCTGTGCTACTGCCAGAAAATCAGGATGGTGGTATGGAGCCTGCGATTATTGTGATCTGAATGGACAATACCATAAATCTGCTGTCAATACGAATGGAAGTGTTAATTGGGAGCACTTCGGTAAAAGAAAAGCACCTATTTCATTGAAGTCTGCAAAAATGATGATTAGACCAAAAAATTAATAATAAATTTGGTTTTGAAGTATCAATAAAAGAATATGAAACATGTTTCTTTTTTGTGAAATGTACATTTGTTTATAACTTAAATCGATATTTTGACATTTATCTGTGGATTTATATCAATATAATGACGTTTGGAACCATGGATGGCATAAGTTGCATAACCAAAAATATTCTATACATAGAATTTTCTAGAACGAAATGAAAATTATGTCACGAGTAGGACACACAGCATAAAAAAGTCCAACCAAAGTTAAAGCATTCCAAAGGATAACTTCATTTTAAATAGGGATTTGACCTATAAGACCGGGTTAGGTTTATTCTCTAGAAATATGCTTGTCGATTTCCGTTCCGATTAATGACATTAGGCTGAATACATATAACAATTTGTTCTTCTTAAATCTTTATTTCAGTGAGTAGAGGTATATAGGGGTAACCCTTTCATTGGTTTTCTGAGTTTGTTATCTCCAAATGCAAAAACTGACAAATTTACTTTACTTTTCATTATTCATAATGTTAATGTCTACTGTCTCTGAAATTCTATTCTTCATGAAAGGCTATTTTTGCGTGGTTATGATAAAACATGCCATTAATGTGTACAAATTATATAGATCTAAATGAAATTCAAGGGTGCACAATAACTGATATATATGTATCCAAAATCAATGTGATTAAACTCTAAGGAATATAAAAATGTCAATTGAAATTCATCGCAGCTCAATGATTTCAAGAATACCTTTATCGAGTAACACATAGTGAGTTATTCTTGTCCTCGGAGAAAGTGCTTATACTTAGATTTTTTCCGCCTGACTGGCAACTGTACATTGGATTGTTACGATTACGCAGCACAGTTAAGGTTACAAATGGAAATATCGGCGATTTTTTAGGATAAAAAATACATACTTTATTAAGATGGGCGATTCTTTTTAGGACTTCACTGATATAAAAAAAATTTACATGTTGGGGACATTTAGATTTCTTATTTAGACTTGTCATGTGATGTCGACGTCACATGACTTTAGCAATTATACTTGCAGTTTAGAGGTCATCTATAAATTTCATTATTGCAAGGGCATAGCCAAGTTAAAAATTTTAATTTAGTTTATAATCTTTTTCAAAACTGTATGTAGTTTGTGAAAAGTGCTGCAAACCTATGTAGATTCCCTTTTTTAATTTCTAAAATTTTATTTGTTGGACGGCAGGTTGAATATTTTGCTGGTCAACTACATTAAATATAGCTATAATTAATTTATTTGCAAGATTTCAAGAGGTTCGCAGCACTTTTCAAAAATCTTAATGCTTCTTGAGTTCATGTGTAAAATCTTGATAAGATACATTGAGGGTATGCCCTTGCAATAAATCGATTTATTAGGGCCCTTCCATTACTTTTTCAATGAATCTGCATACAAACACACGACAGTATCGCTTGTCTGGAGAATGTACGTACAGTTTATAAATAAAATACTAAAACAGACATCGCATCCAAGTTAACGGCTTTTTATTTAACTGCAAATAATATTTTATTTGAGAACAAAAGACATTTTTCATTGTACAAAATGTGGTCATAGTAAACATTTCCCGTACAAATTAGGCCCCGCCTCCTTACTGCAACATTAACTGTGCTGCGTATTTAATCTCTCTTAATTGTTTCTTATATCAAGAATGGACATTTACGATCGTATAAAGGATGGATAATTGAAGAAAAATACACAAGTCTATAAAAAATTAAAAAAGTCTTTGAAAAGGCGAAAATTTAATAAAAGTGTGGTACCAGGTGGATTTGAACCCCCCGACTTTAAAAAGAAAGTATCCACGGTATAAAAGTCAGCACATATATCAATTGAGCTAGTCTGACTAATATAATGACTGCGATAAATTTGAAGCAGATTAACAAAATCATTCCTTATTTTTTGTAGGTTTTTTGTGAATATCAACCCGAGGGCAGGAGTGCCCCTAAATAAATCCTATCTTAAATTATTCCTTTCATCCCAACCTAAAATATCACAATTTTATTTAGGGGCAGGTCTGCCCTAAAGGCATTCTAGGCCAAAATTCATGCAAAAATCAACGCTTTAACGGACAAAATGCTGTTTCAGCCAACTTTGGAGGTTTATTGTAAAGTTGTAAAAATAGGTTTTAGGTATAAATACAAATTTGAAAGAGTTAGACATATATACCGTAGTGTAACGTGCGGGACCCGAGCGATCTACCTGGGATCGTACTTGGATAATGCCCAAGTCTTATGAGGACAATATGGATGCAAAATATACAGATATAACAAATTCAATATATACAAATATAGGGTACACTTGCCTAGTGTTAATTAAGTAATATGTACAGAAACCCAGCTGCCACGTGGCTGTACAAAAGCCACTTGCCACTTGGCTATACCAAAGCCACTTGGCTAAATTATAACAACGCCACTTGGCTAAATGAACACTTCTTCGTGATAGCCACTTGGCTATTGAAATGCCATCGGTTAGTTCTAGCCACTTGGCTATACAAATGCCAGTTGATAATACAATAGCCCCTTGGCTATATATTTCACCCGTCAACTGGCTAAACACGCTCAATATAAACTATATCTGCTACACTAATGACTTTAACACTTGTAATTCTTAGCCTTTAGACTTACAATAGTCACTGACAATACTTCCACTACCGACAATTTGGTTTCAAACGTACGACACCATACTCATTGGCCATTTGCCTACTTATAAAAACTTCGTATCAATGATAATAAGTGCGGGAATACGTATCTGTCATTTTTCGAGCATACCTTGCTCATCTTAACTAAACATTTGTTTTTGTCGTATTTTTATTTATATAATATCCTTTGTTGTAAAGTCATTTAATCAAATAACCTGTTAATTACACTATTTACAATTATTTATTGATTTACAATATGGCACAAGGGAGATAACTCCCAACCGTTTCACGTAGAAAGTTACAAATAAAGGTTAATTTTTAGATAATCACCTTTTCCGGGAAATTGTTTTCTCCTTTAGGTCAATTCTTTGTCGTAGTGAATACATCCTTTTTATGTTATTCATCAATTTAGAATGAGACATACTGAAAAAGGGTCCTTATCATTTATAAACTAAACTTGAATTTAAATATCTTTTTAGTAAATAATACGACAATTTTTCAAATACAAAAAACAACATTACAAGAATGGATGTGGGTAGTGTAATTAAGTATCACATAAAAGTAAAAATGTTTAAATTAACAATCACTCTTTAAATGAGAAACAATAAATCAAAAAAAAACATTAATACGTAAAAGTAAGTAAAACTTCAAGGTCAAGAGGTCAATTTTGGTGGTACCCAAAGAAAGGTCTTCAGTGAAATATGAAAGCCATAGCCCCATCCACTCAATAGTTATTGGCTAGGTTTAATTTGACAACAGACAGAAAAACAGACAGACAGAAAAACAGAGAGGACAAAAACAATATACCGTTACTACCCAAATCTTTTGACCCTATCATTTGGATTTTGTTGAGACAGAACTCAAATAAGCGCTCTCCATTCTTATTCCTACATGTAACTTCACGGCCATGTTTCTCCTTAGACTTCTCACAGTCAGTGGTATCAGTACCCACTTTCGCATTCAGGTCTCCCATGATCATTAGCATGTCATGGCAAGAACTTAAAAGACAGTCACCTGTAGGTGTTCATAAAATTCATCTTTCACTTTTTCTTCGAATTCGGCACCATTTGTTGGTGCATTCATTTGTAACATTGCCTATGGAATTGAATCTTGCTTTAATTAGTCTGTCATTAATTAATTCCCATTCCTGCAGCATTTAGATCTTGTCTTTGCTGCAGCGTTTAGATCTTGTCTTTGCTTATCATGATTGAACCCCCACTTTGATGTATGTCATTGTGCCCTGAGTACAATAAGGTATTGCCACAAGTAATCCTAATCTTACCTGATTTAATCCATCGGCATTCAGTAATTCGTGTATATCTAGCATCTGTATTTAAATTCATCCGCAACTTTTGCTTTCTGAGCCCCGTGCGGACGGCCGACGTCGCTTTTTCCGTCAAGTTTTGACACGTACTTGTTACGTGTTTAGTTTTAGTATTTTCAATGTCTATATAGTAAGCGGTACTTTAAATATCAGAAAGCGATTATAGCCTCTTTATTTGTGTTACATATAATTTTCATTAAGTTTTGACTTCTTTTATGTAGAAAATAATCATTTTATTCCGAGCACTTTATATCAGAGTTTATGGCATTTTAACCTTGGTCCGTGCGCACTATCTGCGACCTTTAAAGACCCCGATTTTTACAAAAATATAAAGTTCCATCAATAAAAATTAAATCATTCTGACTTGGATTTTCATAAGAATTATTTTGATGTACAATAGATTTATATACAACCAATTATTTTAACAAAAACGTCACTGTCTACAAACTTTTTTGACAACCCTCGTATGCAGCATATACCTTCATCACCTGCACGGAGTTTATATATCTCAATTTATTCGATACACAAGAGCATGCTTTACAAATGACCAATTTCTAAAACGAGGTAAAATACTGACAAACACGTTGATGAAACAAGAATATCAGCAGTCTCATTTAAAGTTATCATTTCGTAAGTTCTGTGGTAGATACAATGACCTTGTCAGCAAATACAATTTATCATTGAGTCAAATGCTGAGGGACGTTTTTCATACTAATTGTTGGTCCATTAATTATACAATTGATCGGCTGGGGATGCTCAGTATTTCATGCACCTGATCCCACCTCTGATGTCTTGGAGGTTCGTGTTTGCTCCTATTTTGCATTGTTTTGTGGATTTTTTAATCTTGAATACTGTTCGTTATCTCCATATGTATCATTCTTCCTCAGCATCATTTGTTGGTGAATAAAATTGCGTATGGAATTGAATCTTGCTCTAATTAGTCTGTCATTAATTGGTACCCATTCGAGCAGAATTTTATCTTGTTTTTCCTAATCATGATTGCAACCCCACTTTCATGTTTGCATTATACCATGAGTACAATATGGTATTGCCACTTGTAATTCTAATCTTACCTAATTTGTTTATATAATATCATGAAAATCTGTCCACGATTGTATATGTAAATAATGACCCAGCAATTAGTATGAAAAACTTCAGTCAGCATTTGACTTAATAAAAGATTGTATTTATTGTAGAGGTCATCGTATCAACCACAGAACTTATAAATTGATGACTATGAAGGAGACTTCTGATAACACATCAGTAACTCACCTCGAGATTGTGTATCGAATCAACTGGTATATATAAACCCCGTATTCAGATGATGAAGGTATATTGCTGCAAAAATAAGGGAAGTTGACGATTGAGAAGGTAAATTCATCACGTTTATCATAAAGCTTGGTTACAAGATTAACATTCTTTTTCTAGTTAAATATCCAGATATGAATCGGATGAAGAGATGTGTAAAACTCTATGGTATCTTTTATGCCCAGCTCACCGAAATATTATTTCTTAATATACTCTTTGTTGATAGATTACAATAGTTCCCAAACGGTTTTTACATTCAATTCCTTGTCAAACATAACCGTCTTTGAATCTGTTCTTTTGAAAGCAGCCCTTTGCCTTGCTTAGACACAGAAATGTAGCATTTTCTGTACATTAACATGACTCTAAATCGCAAGATGATAATAATGTTTTTCATTCAATCTATACACTGAAACAGATAATAAGTTGAAATCAAATTAATAATCATTTTGTGTTTACTGGCTAAAATTGTGAGTAGTAGGTGTCCCGTGGAGCATGGATCGTGTAGATATCTAAAATTACTTTTAAGGTAGTGATTGTATGGACAGTAAATTTACAACGGTTGTCTTCTTAGTAAATTTTAGTATTTATTTTTTTTCAGTGATGAATCAGCATGAAAGATACGATCCACTGTAAAATTTTAAAGTTTCAAACTGTCAATGTAAGAGAGTTTTATTTCAATAGTAACAATTTACTATTTTAAAAGATGAACAAAAAATTCACATCTTTGGGCATGGTTTCTTAATGCAGCATTGTTTTTTTTTTGCACTACATTTCAACAAAACTAAGACGTGTGTGGTATACGTAAACATGAAACGTACATAGCAGGATGCTCATCTTTAAGAAGTCAATTTCAAAATCTGCAAAGTACTTAGCAAAATACTCATCTTTAAGATGTCAATTTCAAAATTTGACCCAGATAGTATCAAGGAGAGCTCGATAAATTTAATTTTCAAATACTTATTGCAGAATCATACAGATGTACATCATATCTTTCGTTGATAGAAGCCCATTAAAAGCAACGTCTTTGAGAACTTCGGAAAATGAATTTAAAGTTTTATTACAAGAAGAAGGTGACTTTAGTTTGTGCAAAAAACCAAGGAGCTTAAAAAGCAATTATCCATAACTGAAAAGTGGTAGTCGTGAAAGTTAAGAAACTGTCAAGGACGGATTCAAAGAGGGTGGGAAGAGGGGGTCAGAGGGTTTCTGGTAAAGCGTTTTTCCTTACTGGAGCATTGACTATCATAACATTGGCTCCGCCTTTTATATTTATCTTAAACATGACATTATCGATACATGTTGACACGAAATCAAAATATCATGTTACATTTTAATTATAATAAAAAAGTATATATTTGCACTCTCTTTAGAAATCGTACATGTACGTGCAGGCACAGAAGAAAATATGGTTTTAATCAAAGTTAATTTTGTGGTACTATGTTTCTTTCTGCACTTTACAACTACATGTTGTATCACTCCGCATTCCCATCTACAAGGTATTTTGAAGTTGTAATGATTTTTTAAAATTTAAAAATAACATCTGTGTATAAATTGAAAATTTACAAATTTGTAAGAAATAATTCTTTTTAAATAGAAAATGATATATCAATGCTTTGTTCTATAAGGAAATGTTGAGTCTTTACTGAAGTTAACTCCCTGGAATTGGAAACACCTGAACACATCTGTCAAAGTGGACACCCCGGTCTCTGTGGATATTTCTCTTCTGTCTCACTATAGACTTATTGGAAAACATTTCAATAAGTTCCAGAGTAAGTATAAACCTTTTTGATAGAAAAGCGCGCAAAAATTAATCTATTGTAAAGTACACATATCATTTTTTTTAGGTAAAAATATCTCCGCGTTCTTTGAAATAGGATTTAATGAATGGTGTCAATATATTTTTAAACTGATCTTATATTAACTTCATGTAGGATTTAAATCTATTCAAAGGATTTAACAGTAACTGTTTGCTTAATATGTAATTTTCAAAACAGAAGTCCAAAAGCAAAGAGACTGCGCATCAATTCTAAAATTCATACCCAACACAAAAGGGAAAGATGGCGTCTACTCTATATACCCTGATATGAAGACAAAGAAACTGGTGTACTTTGACATGACTACAGAGGGAGGTGGTTGGACGGTTAGAATTTTCCTGATTTTGTATTTTATGTGCATATATATTTAAGCTAAATGTATGATTAAATTTTCATAAATCATTTACTTTATGTATTTTATATTTTATTTTGCCTTTTGTTTTCCTGCATTGTCATAGTTAAAGTTGTAATATCGACTTTGAATTTGGATCTGTTGTATGTAGTTTTTTTTGTCCCTATATTCCGTGATTTTAGAATATGCTTAATTAAATTCTTTTTCATTACACATGTAGATTATCAATAGGCGGATTGACGGATCAGTAGATTTTTATAGATCCTGGGATTCGTACAAAGAAGGATTCGGTAATGTGGATGGAGAATATTGGTTAGGTAAGATATACCTGTAAATTCATTGTCCATCATCATATGAATTATTTAGATACCCCCCCCCCCAAATAAAGGTCATCGATAAATTTAATCATGTATCCTGATAGATCCATTAAGTTGCATGCATTCAACCATTTCAAACCCATTTTGAACTAGCAAAATGAGACATTTTAGAGGAAATTTATGTATGAACTCAAACTGAGGTAAATGTAGTGAAAATTGGGCTTGGTTTATTTTGCAAACCTTTAAAACAAGGCTTAAAAATGTTTCATCAAGTAGTTTAGATTCAAGTTTGTTCAAATCCTGAACCCCGGGAGGTAGGGTGGGGCAAACATTTTTACACCCACTGTTATTTAAAATTTTTAAGTTAAATTATAGGGAATAAATGAAATTCTTGGCCAAATTATTCGAGTACAATCTGGGTTAGATCAGTTTATACAAGATTTGTGCACTCAGATATTCATTAAACGTCATTAATTTTTATTTACTGTACTTTTCATATATTGTTTAAAAAAATCAAAATGCTTGTTCATTTTTTGTTTTCTTGTTTTTTCATCTTTTTTATCTAAATAATCAAAGAATATATTCACAAATATGAAATTTATGGTTCGATTTTTTTCAGAGCATAATTCATAATTATATAGTAATTGATCGCCATTTGAACTACTCCTAACAAAAAGTTTTCACTATTATAGTTGAAGTATTTTTACTATGAATTTTAGAGATATTGTAGATATTATTTATTTTTCAAAATTATAACATGTTTCTGACATTTCTGACTTAAATGTATATATATACATGTTATGTTATTTAAAAAATATAAACGTTCTAAATCTTCAAAATCTTCAAAAAAGTTCTAGAGTAAGGCGTCATAGTAAGTCAAAGTATTTACTATAGTTAACTATAGTAATCATTTTTGTTCACTACAAAAGCAATTTTTTTAGAGAGAGTACTATTTGTTATCTTTATTTTCTTTTTTTTTCTTTTAATTAGTTTGATATATTTATTTTGAACGAAAGTGTTGAAATTGTTAAATTTGTATGAAGGATATGATTGCACCAAGAAGAAATATTAGCTTAGTTTGTTTTTACTGCATCAATTTCTTCATGTTGTTTCATATTGGTTTGTCTGCTTGCCATACATCTGTAAAAATATTAATAGAGTAAGGTTTCGTTTTTTAGGAAATGAAGCTATTCACTTACTCACTAAAGGGAAAGAACATGAAGTGAGAGTAGACCTTCAGAAATTTACGGGTGAAAAAGCATTTGCCAAGTATTCAAAGTTTTCTGTCGGAAGCGAGTCCCAAAAATTCAAATTGACAGCAACTGGGTACAGTGGTACTGCAGGTGATTTATTAATAACAATTAGAACAAAAATAAATTTTCCCTCTAAATATGACAATGATTGTTTCCCTCCTCAACGTTTTATGCACATATTTATATTCATATAAATGGATATTTCTTGATATGGACAACTTTCATAAGAGTAGTAAAGAGTGTGACTGACCTGGCTAAAAAATGAGCATTAAATGACTGAACAAAACAAGTGGGACAAGAAATGTAAAAAAAATGAATGTCTTTTAGGTGATAGTTTGAAACATCGTACTGGAAGACCGTTCTCTACGAAGGATGCAGACAATGATTCTTGGAAGACTTCCTGTGCTGTTCGTGGTAAAGCTGGCTGGTGGTTCGGATCTTGTGATGACTCTAATCTGAACGGACCTTTTCTCAAATCTGCCGTCAAAACGGATGAGAGTATTAACTGGGACAAATTTGGAAAAGGGTTTTCATTGAAGGCTGCAAAAATGATGATCAGACCCGTAAAATAAATAAATCATTTCGAAAATATCAATAAAGAATAACTAACATGTTTTTTTCTTCTTGTGAATCTGAACAATTCTTTCCTCAATAGTTTGACCTTCATTTGGGGTATGTATGTAATGTAACGTTTGAATATGTGTGGAATAATATTAGATTTAAAAAAAACCGAACAATTGAATACATAAAGGGGGTTGATAATTTTTGAACGAAAGTTTAAATTTGCTCATTACAAAATACGTATAGATTTTAAGATCAGATTTGAGAAATTATAATCAAATTGAATAAAAATAATAACAAGTTTTGACTATTAACTAAAAATCCCATACTCAGTATATTACTACATAAGCAAGGGAAGATGGCGATTTAAAAGTCATCACGTTTATCATAATGCATGTTGTAAGATTACCATTAACGTCTGTTTCTAGTAAAACATCCAAAAATGAGACAGACAGATAGACAGACATCTGTGGTATCTTTTATTTCAACCTTACTTGGATATATCGTATTGACATTGAATGGAAGTTATTGTTGTTAAATTGATAATAATATGGACAAAATGGTATCGGCATTTCTTAATGTTGAGTTGAAGGTCAAAAAGTAAGTGTTTTCCTCTCATGTTTAAGATTAAAAAACTTCTTTATATGAATACATTAATAGGTCTTCTAATGACGATGTAATAATAATAATAACAATATCAGTCTCCCAAACATAAATATAAATAATATATATATCCAAGATACACTCTAAAACCCGTGAAATTTTAAATTTTAGACACGTAAAATTAAAGAAGTCTACAGTAGTGAATACAATTAGTGAACTATAGGTCACTAATTGTTAACTATAACTTACCATATATTCAAATATTTTATTGCAATAAATCAAGTTATTTTAGTAGGAATTTTAATTTGATATAATTTATCTTATTTTCTCCGATTTTCTCCGATTCTTGCAATTTTGTCAAAAGGAGCTGTTAATTGTATATTCAAATACAAATCAAAAAATGAACAACCTTAAATATATATAAATTAAAATATAAATGCCATACATGTAAATCTCAAACGTTCTAGGGCAAAGTTTCATAGCATAAAAGTATTGACTATATTTAACTATAATAAAAATTAATATAATAAATATTTGTTTATGGTAATTTTTTAAATCGGTGTGTAAACATGTAGTGTGTTAATATTATGATGACCATGGTTAGAAAATATGCTAGGGAGTGTGTTGCTACGTACGTTAGAGTTTTTAAGTAAGTTTTATGTTCGTTATAAAGAACTTTTTAGCGAATGAAACATATCGTTGAGTTGTTTTGTTTTATAAAATACTAGTATGCATTATATTATTTATTAGGCCGTTGCCTTTATATAAGCTTTGACGATGTAGTAATTCGTCTACCTGATCAATGTATAAGACTGACGACTGGTGTGTCCGGTCAACAGGAGATGCTTACTTCTTCAAATCACCCGATCCTACATACGATGTCTCAAGAGTTCCCTGAGGAAAGGTGCATCGAGGGATGTCAACAAACTTGCTTCCAATGCTTGATATGACCTATATATTCTGGTTAAGTAAAAGTGGTTTTAACAGGTTAATTCCAGATCAACTTTGAGTCGTAGATAGAGCAAAATAACTCATGTATTTGTTTCATTTTTACAATACAAAGCAACAAATAGCACATAATGCACTTAATGCATGGAAAGAATCCTTATGGCTAAGTACATCTGATATGTTTTTTTTTGTTGAAATAATGAATTTCTTTTCACATGGAGAAATAAAAACGTCGTTGTTATTGAAATGATTTTAAAACCCAAAAATCATATATATAGAACGTAGTCAGATTTGAGATTTTTTTTTAGCCGTAACAGATTCCCTTTACATATGTATTACATTACGCAAATAACAAAGCAAGCTATCTCCATTTCATTGTCAAAAACTATTATCGTGAATCTGAGATATTTTTTTCTTTTAAAAAAGGAAGATATTGGTTTAAGTTTATAAAGAAAATGCGCGTATTTGGCGTGTGATATCCAGGAATCATTTGTACGAATCATTTTTGGTTTAAACGTCCATGATCTGGTTGGTTGACCATAGCTTGTCAGCTTTTAAAAACAGCCATAGGAGTTACTTTTCATTCAGTTTGAAATACTTTGTTAGATTGTAACATTTATGACCGTTTTTCTTAAGAGGAACAATAACAGAATAATGCTTCACAAAAAATCTATAGGATTAAAAGCATGGATGATATGTGTATATATAAATTTACCTCAAAGTTTAAGTAGAGTTGAAAATTGGAATTAATTTCGCTCTCGGTGTAGCAACTGCATAAACAAAATTTACTTAATTCAAAAGACAGAAAAAAGGAAAAAACGTGTTAAAAAAATATGCCATTTTGTACCAACAGTCTGAACTAGCTATCTTTCAAGTTAGTTTTTTAGGAAATCAAAACTCTTTTTTGGGCAATCGTTTTCCTTTCACATTTCACAGGAACCCGAGAAATAAAAAAAAAATGTTAAAATTTCATGTGACAAATCGATAAAATTTTCACTTTTCAAGCACGCCCAGATTCCTGCAGCCGAAGGGCATTCAAAAACGTCCTCGTTTTTTTTTTTTTTTTTTTATAGTTTTGAAATTGAAAAATAATTTATAGCGATTCTAATTACATAGTCAAGCACCATTTTCGTAAACCTTAAACAAAAATCTATGGTTTTCAGATGAATTTTGATAATTTTCGAAATTTAATGTACATAATAAAAAATATCAAAATTTGTGTATAATATAGTTTCAAAAGCTGAAACTGCATGGATGATTCTTTTTAATCATTTAAATAAAATTTTCATACGAAACTAAATATTTGCCTTTTAACGTTGAAGATGTAATGAAGATTATGCCCTTCTTGGATGAGGCCCATTTATGACAACAAAAAATGTCACTTATAGACAAGGCTTTCATTCTGAAGTGCTATACGGAATGCCAAGGTATTCCTATATAAATATAGATGCAATGTTCAGCAAACAAACTGATCAAACATAAATGATGGTCAAACTAACCGGGCCCTTCCGAATATTCAAAGTGTTTGTCAATGTTACTCAATTAATTGCCATACCTATTTAAAGGTAAAGGTTTTTAAAAAAAGTTTCCCAATTTATTTTCAGTGGAAAGGATCAAATATCTACTTGTTTAAAATACGAACTAAGATCAACAGAGCTAAATTATAATTATTTCAAGGATTCTGTTTTGTTGCATTCTTTCAACTAATGCTAGGTTGCTGTTGTAATGGGCGTAAAATAAAGGAGAAGTTCAATTGGAAAATAACTCAGCTAACAAGCATTTTCTATACCAAAGAATCGTTTTTCTTCGGGGGGGGGGGGGGGGGTATACGGAAGGAGTGCTGGATGTTTCCTATTTCGATATTTATTTCAACCAAGATGCTACAGGTAGTCTTTTTAGTCAGTTTCAAATATAGTTTTCAATTTACTTAATATGGGTATGCATTTTTACAATGAATATTTTCTGCTTTGGGAAATGCAAGTACATATACATGTATATATCATATCCATAAATATACATGTATAAGCACTAATGACATAAGACCTTATTATTTCAAATCGGAACAGTTACAATATTTCAGTCACGTTTTGTTCAGTAAACAACAATTATTAGAATAATTATTGTATTTTGTATTTAATGCGATAATTTGTTTGTTGGTTTCCGGAAACATTTACGTTAATAAATTGTGAAAATTCTCAGATCCACGCCTTGCCTGAGGGATTAATTGTAATGGAATGTGTAAGGTCACGTGGTCAGCTCAGCGAGTCATTCACACTCGCGCGCTCACCACCGCTAACTTGAAGCACGTCTATTTTGAAGACCCACCTCCACCCCAACATTCCTATCCCTTAATATGATCATTAATGTGTCTTGTAAAATTTATTTTATATTATAGTTTTTACTCAATTGTTTTACGCTTCTATGTATTTGGTTTTGATTACGATCTTTTTGCAAGCTTTTTCTTCTGAGGTTTTGATTGTGTCTTTGATGTACCATCTTTTTGCCAACTTTTTCTTGTGATGTTTGCCTATTTTGTTTTGATGTGCCATCTATTTGCTAACTTTTTAAAATGATGTTTTGATTGTCTTGTCTTACAGATACTTTTTTCTAGTCATTTTTGGGGGATCAGACATTATCATATTTTACGTAACTGATAAGCAAAGCTTGTGAATCTGATCCCCCTTCTTGTTTGTTAAATTGTTCACATTTATACCGTCATTTTAATAAATGACATTATTCATCAACATGAAAGTGTTTTATTTGACTTTTACAAAATTAGCAAAAACAAGCTGCGGTGATCTTGCCTATAAGCATTAGAAGACATAAATGTAGATTCTGTGTAATGTACACGTTTACTCGTGGGAAGATTTCATGTGATTTCTTTACAAGAGCACAGACTGTCAAAAATAAGGCATGGCCCTTATCTGTCTTTAGAAATGTAACATGCATCTATTGATACGAATTTTCACGAAACCAGAGTATCGTGTTACATTTTAATTGTGACACATTGAAGTATATATAGTATACTTAGTGAAGTAACGTATATTACAAGTAATATGGCATTTGTTCAAAATAGTTTCTATGTGTGGTGTTTGTTTTTGTGCATTACAAACATTGTTTGTATTGCACCACGTTCCGCTCTGAAAGGTATTTTAAATATTGGTATTTTATTGAATTTTAAAATCGAATGGTATAAATAATTTTATTTTTTTCATTTTAGATATTCAAAATCAACATAATGTTAACAGGGTACTTTTGAATATCAATGTACTTCCTATAATTGTTCAGTGTGATATCTATATCAGGAAATGTTGAGTCTTTACTGAGGTTAATTCCCTAGAGCTGGAAACACCTGAACACATTCGTCAAAGTGGACACCCCGGTATCTGTGAACATTTCTCTTCTGTTCCACTATAGACTTACTGGGAAACATTTTAACACGTACCAGAGTAAGTACATATGTTTTTAATAGCAAAGAGCACCTAAAAATATAGTTATTGTGAGAAGTACATGTATTCTTTATTTTTTATGTAAAAATGTCTCCGCCTTCCTTTGAAATAGAAGTTAATGAATGGTGACAATATATTTTTAAAAAGAACTTATATTTACTCTATGTAGGATTTAAATCTTTTTTAAAGAATTAAACAGTAACTGTACATGTAAAATGTAATCTTCACAAACAGAACTCCAAAAGCAAAGAGACTGCGCATCAATTCTAAAATTCATGCCCAAAACAAAAGGGAAAGATGGCGTCTACTCTATATACCCGGATATGAACACAAAGAAACTGGTGTACTGTGACATGACTACAGAGGGAGGGGATTGGACGGTAAGAAATTTCATGATGACGTGTAATTAGCTTTTTATAATTCATTTATTTTAGGTATATTATATTTTCTTTTGGTTAAGATATGTTTTCCTGTATTTTCATAGTTAAAGTTGTAATATTGACTAAAGAGTACCGGGCAATAATCATAATTATGCTTGATTAAATATATTTTCTTTACACATGTAGGTTATCAATAAGAGGATGGACGGATCGGTAGATTTTTATAGATCCTGGGATTCGTACAAAGAAGGATTCGGCAATGTGGAGGGAGAATATTGGTTAGGTAAGATATAAATTGATTGTCCATCATATGAATTAAATGGATACCCATCCCCCAAGTTTATTGGTATATTTATTTATGTATCCTAATAGATCCATGAATTTACATGCATTCAATTATTTAAAACCAATTAATAACAAACTAAATTAGACATTTCAAAGAAATTTTTGGTATGCATGTATACTGAACTCAAACTGGGATATATTCTTTTGAAACATGGGTCTGGTTTATGTTGCAAACCGTTGAAACAACTATTATTAATTCTTTTAAAATCTCATCAGGAACAGCAACGCCATGATAGTCATATTAATATGAAAGTATCCTCAGATAGTTAAGATTCAAGTTTGTTCAAATCCAGAACTCTAGGGGTAGGATGGGGCAAAAATTGGTGATCAAAGTTTGATATAAAATATATATAGTGAAACATTTTTTGAAATTTTATTTCAAGAACAACAAAGCCATGATTAGTCATAGTTATATGGGCATATCCTAAGGTATTTAAATTTCTTCAAAACATGACCCCGGAGGGTCGGAGGGAGCAACAATGGGAACTATATTTTACATGTAGGGAAAAACCCTAAAAGAATTTTCTTCCCAAGAAAAGCAAATCAATAATTAGTCAAATTAATATAGAAGCATCTTAAGCTTATACATATTCAAATTAGGCTTCTTGGTACATTCAACGAGATATTATTTCCTCATAACTGTTAAAGAACTTTCAAAAAAATGTTTTTTTTTTCTCAAAATACTTTGATTACATGTACATCTTTTTTTTTCTACACTCAGAAACCACTAAACATTATTCATTTTTACGACCTGCTCATTTCATTTATTATTTAACAACAATAAAAAATTATGCTTTTCGTTTTTTTTCTTTTATCACCTTCTCATCTTTATTTCTTAAATTATTTAAGAATTTATGCACAAATATGTAATGTATTGTTCGTTTTTTTCTGAACATATTCTTACAATAACGATCGCCAATTTGAATTAATTTTGAGATTCCACCTTTGGTCAGATATTTATAGAGTCCTTTCTGCTCAGCTTCTAATTTCTATTGTTCCATTTTTTCAATGGACTTTTGAGCTAGTCCTAACAAAAAAGTACCATTATGATAGCTAATACCACGTTACAGTAAATCCCACGTTTCCAACTATCCTTGATGTCCCTGACATACTCTAATAACTAGACAGTGATTCTTTATATCTCCATTACATTATTATGAAATAAAATTGTAAATTTAGATTTTAAAAATGTTGTCTAATAGATTAAATTACACGAGGCCTCCAATTTAAATTTTAAAAGTCCACCCACTTATGTCAAATCAAACACAGCTTCACAAGATTTACATGCATATTAGGCCTTTTCAACGTAAGACACAGAGAAGATACGCACGAGATTTACATGCATATAAGGCCTCTTTAGCCTCCAGCCGATTTCTTTGCGAAAAATTATCAAGAAGTCAAGTCAAATAATGTTCAAAGGGTTATCACAGAGAAAACAAATAAAAATGGAAATATTTTGAAGTAAACTGTTGTAAATGTTGAATTTCAATTAAGGATACGATTGCACCAAGTAGATATCCAGTTGAGTTTTCTTTAACTGCGTTACGTTTTTATATATTGGCTATATTGGTTTGTCTGTTTGCTATACTAGTACTTCTGTAATAGTCACTAATTTTTTCTTAGGAAATGAACCCATTCACTTACTCACTAAAAGGAGGCAATATGAACTAAGAGTGGACCTTCAGAAATTTTCCGGCGAAAAAGCCTTTGCCAAGTACTCCAAGTTTTCTGTTGGAAGCGAGTCCCAAAAATTCAAATTGACAGTCAGTGTGTACAGTGGTACTGCAGGTGAGTTAGCAATAACAATAAGAGCAGACACAAATTATTCTTTCCAAATATGAGAAACGTCAAACGTTTTATTACTATAAATGGATTTTAGTTGAAAATGACAACCTCTAGGAGTAAAATATTTAATAGGCCCGGAGAGAAAACGTTAACATAAAATTACTTTTAACAATAGTGGATTTAATTAACTGATGTTATACATAGACTTTAATAACCGGGGTTGATGTTGACTTTTTTTATGAATGAGACTCTCAGGGGATTAAACTATTACAAATGTACTTTAAATCATAGGAAATTATTTATAATTTAAGTCATATCCTTAGAAATGAAATATGCTGTTCTGTCACACGAAAATACATATTAATAGAATAATAATATTAAAATTATAAAATCAAAAAGGCGTGTTTGCGAAATTCTGATGTATGGCAACGTAGCGAAGGTTAAAACATTTTCAAGTGCAAATCAGATATGTTTGTACCCAACGTAAGGCATTCTCAAAATAAAATACAATTGTATAAAAATGAAAGCCATAGCACCCCAGTTCAAACACTATGACCATCATTTAAGTGATTTAATTTTAGGTCAAACGCCAAAGTCAAGGTCGAAGGATCAAAGTTTTATGTATTGTCACAAGGATTAAACCTTAGCCTGTAAGTTTACAAAGTTATGACAAGGTTAAAGTTTTTAGAAGTAGGTCAATCTCCAAGTTCAAGGTCAAATGGTTAAAGTTGTTAGTATCCAATGGAAGGACTTGTCACAAGGAAAATATGTGAAATATGAAAGTCTTAGCACAAACCGTTCAAAAGTGATAGTCAAAGTTAAAGTCTGCTTTCTTTGTGTAAAAAAGTGTCAAACTCTAAGATCAAGGCGATTACCAAAGAAAGGTCTTGCAACAAGGAATTTACTTGTGAAATATGAAACCCATAGTCCAATGCAGTCAAAAGTTATGACCAAGGTTAAAGTTTTTAGAAGTAGGTCAATTTCCCAGGTAAAGGTCTAATGGTCAAAGTTGTTGGTATCCAATGAAAGGACTTGCCAAAAAGAAAACATGTGTGAAATATGACAGTCTTAGCACAAAGTGTTCAAAAGTGATTGACAAAGTTAAAGTCAGGTATCTTTGTGTGAAAGTGTCAAACTCTAAGATCAAGGCGATAACCCAAGATAGGTCTTGCAACAAGGATTACACCTGTGAAATATGAAACCCGTAGTCCCATCCAGTCAAAAGTTAAGATGAAGATTACAGTTTTTCCGGACAAACAGACAGACAAACATACTGACGAACAAGGCAAAAACTATATACTCCCGAATCTTCGATTACGGGAGCATAAAACAGCATATTAGAGATTGGACAAAAAATCAGTATAAGTTTTGTTTCTCTTCTATGAAAGTTTAATAAAAATGTATTTGAGGTTATGATATTGCATATGGTACAGAACAATAAGAATTATTAAGTTAATCGTCACACTTAATTTGCAACTAATCTCTGCAGCTACTTGCATGAATATGTACAGGGATAGAGACTTAATTAAAGCGTACAAATAAGAATAATCGTTAACTAATTAATAATCTTACAACATGACATTGTGTATCTTTCACAAGACTACAAAATGAAACATATGGAGATAACGAACAATATTCAGATCAAAAGACCATTAAAGAATACAAAACTGAAGCAGAGGAAACACGGACCGTCAAAACATCAGAGGTTGGATCAGGTGCCATGGAAGATTGGGCATCCCCTGCTGACCGGTCACACCTGCGTGTGCTGCATGTCATGATCGGGAAATAAATGGAAAATCCGTTTTCATTTCAGTGTATAAATAATGGACTACCAATAAATATGAAACGCCAGTCAGCATTTGACTGAACGAAAAATTGTTTTTGCTTACAAGGTCACTGTATCGACCATAGAACTTCCGAAATGATAACCTTAAACGAGACTGCTAATATTCTTATTTCATCGACTTGCTTGTCAATAATTTACCTCGTTTTAGAAATTGATCAAACGTAGAGCGTGCTCTTGCGTATCGAATAAACTGAGATATATAAACTCTATCTGCAGTTGATAAAGGCATAAAACTGCATGAGTACGAGAAGGTGACGATTTTAAAGTTTAAAGTCATCACGTTTATCATAAAGCTTCTGAAGTAATATATCTAAATATGAAGCAGATGTGGTACATGTATCATTTATTTTAAGCTCACCAGGATCGACATAAGATATGGGAAGTACTCAAACTGTGCACAAGCTCTCAAACTATTTCTGTGTGGAAATAAAGGTACACTGTAGTACACATTTAAACACAAAGAATTTCACTGTAATAAATTCAAGTAGCACTGATAATACATAACACATTTAAAGAAAGCAAGCTGTCATCATTTCGTTGTCAAACACTTTTGTCTTAAAACTAAGACAAAACTTATTAGAAATATCTGATAATATTGGTATGATTATTTCTTTGCGAACTTAATAAAAAAATTACGATGTAGCCTGTACTGACTCGGGACAGGAAATTAAGGAAACAACGCTGTAAATGCGTCCAGTGATTTTATCTATGAGGATGATGAGATATGACGATGACAATGACGTGGAAATATGACTTGAAGTTGAAGTTGACATGGAAATGACGTTGACATAGAAGTAGACGATTTACTACAAAAAATACAAGAAAAAAACTATAAATACAAGATATTTCAAGCAAGTTACACATGATAACACATCCTAGCAAATAATCATGATGTATTACACGTTCTAGAAAATATTTCAATACACAGAAACTGTCGTCATATTGTAAACAAAGAGGCATAATTCTTCTTGACAGAAATCATGATAGAAAAACATGGCAGAAAAAAGAGTTATCTCCAGTACGTAATAAGTGTGCACATATCCAGCGAAATTACAATATGTACTATGTCAATAATGTACCTAACTTACTAATTGCATTATAATTACTAACTCCAACATTAGTGTACATGTACTTTCAACAATAACTTTATAGCGAGATTCATAAAATATTTTAAATTTACCGAGATGACAAATATACAGTGTATACAGCTAAATGATTTACATAGATAAACTCACCAATTAGAAGTTTCCTCCGGTGATATAAATATCAGTACAAAGAATGGAAAACATAGAAAACTAGCAAATGGCAAACTGGTTACAATTGCGGCACCAAGCCCTGCCGCGTTCTACCATGATAACACGGGCTCTACACAAAAAATTACTGTGCCCCAGAAACGATGACGTCACATCACACTAATGACCCTAAACAGTCTAGTTACCGAAATGGCTGTAACAATCCAGCCCCCTAATTGTGGAACAAATGTGACACAATTACAAAAATAGATACATTATATCCATTAACCCAAAAATTGTATAAAAATACAATGCAAGTTAAACAGGTTACACTGTACTTAATTCTCATCAGAAATTATATATGCACATGATAAACATGATACCTAGCAAATTCAATATATGATAAAGAAGAATATTCATATTTTCAAAGTTTCTTAGTAAGCACATCTCAAACAGTCTCTTAGTCCATTTTTAAGATCATGCACAGTTTGTCGACAGTCGCGTTAGAATGTTTGTCGAGGTTTTCACTTTCACCTGACGCACGAGTCCATTTTTGTCAGGAATCGTCTCATGCCCTGCTCCCATCGGCCAAGAGTTCCTTGGAGCGTTCGAATCTACAACTAACACAATATCACCGATTTGAAAGTTTCTCTTGATATCATGCCATTTTTGTTGTTTCTGGAGAAGTGGTAGGTACTCGCGTACCCAACGATGCCAGAACAAGTTGGCCATATATTGTATCTGTCTCCAACGGCGTCTGTGGTACAGATCTGTCTTCGAAGACTCCTGGAGGTAGGTTAGGTTTCCTTTTCATCAAAAGCAAATGGTTTGGAGTAAGTGGCTCCAACTCACAGTGTTGATCCGTGTTCTTTGTTATTGGTCGGTCGTTGATTGTATATTGATTGTATATTCAATTTCACAAATTAGAGTATGAAGTCCTTTATCATCAAGTGTCTGCTCATTTAGTACACTATTCATGGCTTTACGAATAGATCTAATTAACCTTTCCCGGGCTCCCCCGTAGTGTGATCCAGCTGGTGGGTTAAACTGCCAGTCTACATTCTTTTGTAACATCGCAGATTGGGTCTGTGCTTGGTTCCATTCTTGTATGGATTTTTTAAGTTCACGTTCGGCACCAACAAAGTTAGTTCCATTGTCGGAACGTATTTTCTTTATTTGTCCTCTTCTTGCTATGAAACGATGTAGTGCATTTATGTAAGAATCTGTATCCAACGAAGCTGCTATCTCTAGATGCACTGCACGACTAGCTAAGCAAGTGAATATAACACCGTACGTTTCACACGGCTACGTTTCACTTTGACTTCAAATGGTCCGAAGTAATCGACACCACATCTGCTAAATGGTGGTTCATCTGGGATAATGCGATCTTTGGGTAGACTTGCCATCTTCTGCTCTCCGACCTTAGACCTCTGTCGTCTACAAGTAAAACACTTTGATATGATGGAGCATGGATAAGCCAGTAACGTTCTCTCAACTTTGCTAGCATATGATTTCTGCCACTGTGTAATAAATCCTGATGAATTTGTTTAAGAATTAGAGTGGACACATGATGATCTTTGGGTAAAATCACTGGATGTTTCATCTCCTCTGGAAAACTTGACTTGTGTAAACGACCACCGACTCGCAAAAGATACTAGATTTTCCTGACATAAGGGTATTTATTTCCGTAGGAAATTCTTGCCGTTGAATGAAAGTAAGTATAGCTCTTTCTGCTTCTTTCAAGTCCTCATATAAAATGAAAGCCTCATCACAAGAATCATCCTGTACCAGTGAGTGAGAATTGAGTCTTTTCACACGAACACGTCTTAACAGTTCTTTTCGTACCTTCAAAATCCAGGCCATACTACGTTTCAATAAATACCAAGACGAATGATGTTGAAACATCTCGTTAATATCTGCAGTATTCACTTGTAACTCCTGTGCTTTTGTGACAACTGTCTTTACAGTAACCTTTTTCACCTCTGGGTCGTTGTCAAACAGTTCTCTGTCAGTGAGGTGTGAAGCTGGTGTTGGCCAATGATCCTCAGGTTCAAACAGGAAATGGGGGGGGGGGGGGTTGATCAAGTTCTCCTGTTTCAATAAGCCATCTGCAGAGATACCTCTAGATGCATGATCCGCTAGATTCAACATTGTGTTAATGTATCTCCAATCAGTTGGTTGTGACCCTTCGTGGATAACTGCTTATCTGTTTGCAACAAAAGTATAAAATCTTGCCGTACTATTCTGAATATAACGTAGAACAGCCATGCTGTCGGTCCAGTATATAATACGATGGACAGGAATGTTCAATTCTCTAAGTAACATCCTATTGGTTCTGACGGCTACCGTGGCTGCCGTCAACTCAATTCGTGGATTAGATGTTGCCTTAAGTGGAGCAACGCGAGATTTTCCCTTAATAAAGGAACAGTGACGTTCATCGGAAGCGTTCTCCATGCACAAGTATGACACTGTACAGTTCTGCTCGCATCAGCAAAATGATGTAACTGTACCAGGAGTGGCGGAAAACCATAAGGTCTATTCACTTTGAAGTCCCTCAATTTCTCGAGATCTTGGTACCAATTATTCCACTGAATGGCAGTGTCATCTGGAATCTTATCATCCCAACCAAGCTGAAGTTTGCACAATTCCTGCAGAATGATCTTGGCCTTGAGTAGTAGTGGAGCTAAGAATTCCAGTGGATCAAACACACCGCTCACCATTGACAGAATTCCCCGCCTCGTAAGTGGTTTCCTGTTGAAGTCCAGTTTAAACTGAAAGATGTCAGAATTCACACACCACTGGATGCCGAGGGCTTGCTCTGCTGGTAGTGTATCATAGTCAAGATCTAAGTCCTTGACCTCCTTAGCTCTATCGAATATTGGTATCGAATACATGACCTCACGACTGTTGCTGATCCACTTCAATATATGAAATCCCCCACTTTCCAAGAGTCCCTGTAACTCTTTCACCAATGTCACAGTATTTCTTACAGAATTCAACTACTTTAGACAATCATCAACATAGAAATTCTGAAGAACTGTCTTTATTGTCTCATCACTAAAATGTCCTGTCCAATCTTGAGCTGTTTTTCGTAAACAAAAGTTGGCGCAACTAAGCGAAGATGTGGCTCCAAACAAATGCACAATCATCTGGTACTCAAGTAAACTACCGGAAGGATTTCCATCTTTCCACCAGAGAAATCGTGGAAAAGTAGCATCTTGTGGCGGAACACGTACTTGGTAGAACATACTGTCGATATCTCCCATCACAGCGATTTCCTCCACTCTAAATCGCATCAAAGTCCCAATGAGTGTGTTTGTCAAGTTAGGGCCCTGTAATAATTGCTCATTCAGTGCATACCCTTCGCTAATAATTCTGACCTTGAAGGCTTTATAATTGTCATGGAATTCACTTTCACTACAAATTTCTTAACCAACGAATTCAGTCTCTGTTCTGCTTGTTTTCTGTTGTTTGGCATTATCACATTTTCTGATTTGAATGGAAGACCAATGACATAATGTTCATTTTCAAAGCGAACTGAATTTGTCACAAAGTCGAGAAATCTCCTGTCGTCCCTTGACGGCTCTGGAACATCATCGATAGCTCTTTCACTAAAGTCATGATTGAACTGATATCTCATTTGCTCCTCTAATCTTGCATCGATGCGGTTGACTGTGACGTATGTACTGTAAGTACCATTCTCTGGTCTGGTATCAAGCGGTCCATTGATTACCCATCCTAACAGAGTCTTAACAGCGAATGGACCTTTGTATACACAAGTAATCACATCCCATGGGTCCGTTGTTTTTGGTACGTTGACACCAATAAACAAACCAACATCACTATTTATGGTATCAATATGTACATCACGCTGATGCGGCCATCTTCGTAGGTCCTAAGACGTAACAATGTCTTTCTTAGATATGTGCAGATCTGGTTGAGTGTATTTAGTCAATTGTATTGAGTCAATTGTGTGATAACCATTTAAATCAATCACTTCAAGACCAGATAGAATGCAACAATTTTCTGTCCTTTGTTGTCCCATGGTTGTTAAGTTATGCACAGTTTTTTTGCCTTCAAGGTGAATTGATCTTGCGATTTCCTCTGTACAAAATGTCGCTGTACTCCCAGAATTCAAGAAAGCATAAGTTGTAATAAATTTGTCACTGTTTCTTGATTTCATACGTACTGGTATGACCGGAAGCGCTTGCCTCACTGAGTCCCCAGCCCCCATATGCGCTGTTGAAGAAACGGCTGCAGATGAGCTATTGTTGTTTTAATCAGTAGTCACTAGGTTTTCCTTGCCTTGTCGAGGATTCACATGAAGTATAGATGGGTGACACTTCTTACAGTGAACGCAGTATAGCTTGTGTTGACAGGCTCCCTTAAGATGTCCTGATCTCAAACACGAGAAACACAATCCCTTGGACCTCAACACTTTATATCTGTCCTTTAGGGGTAGCTTCATAATGATCCGGCACTCTTCCAATGAATGTGATTTGCCTTGACAATAAGCACATGGTTTCTCAAATCCAGATGATTTTGGTCTATGTTGTTCAGATGCATGATTGTTTGTAGATAGTTGAGACTTCACGGTCTTAGTTGCAAAGTTCCTTTTCTGTTTTGTGAATGTGGCTGGTTTAACATTCTGTCCATGGGTTGAAGACATTGAGATATTCATCACTTCTCTTCCATAAATAGGGCCATTGGCCTTTTTAGCTTCCTTACGAACAAACTTCTTTAAGTTTTTAAACTTCACAACTTCTCTTCGGTCTTTGAGCTCATACACAACATTTCGCCACTTTTCTTGTAAGTAGAACGGAAGTTTCTTTATAATAAGTTTCATGTTCTCTGGATACTCTAAGGCTCTAGCGCTGGCTACGTTATTGACAGCATGCTGACACTCGGTAAGGAATATTGCATAGTCATCAAGCCCCCTTGCATTGTCTTGTTTTATTGACGACCAATTTAATGCTTTTTTCACATAAGCTTGCACAACAATGTCTGGATCACCATATCGATCTTTGAATTCATCCATTGCTGCCTTGTATCCTCCTTCAGCATTCAAGTGTGAATATCGGACCCAGTCACTTTTCTGTAAGCCTCACCACTGGTAAATTGCAGAAGAAAGTTCAAACGTTCTTCATATGAGCTGGTATTAGCACACACCCTTGTATTAAACTGTCTAATGAATCTCTGGTAGTCCATTGGATTCCCTTCAAACTTCTGTATTTCTGATTTAGACTTATTTAGTTCTTGTGCCACAATAAGTAGGCCTTCATGTTCACGATTATGACTGTGCACATGTCCTGAATTGTATAAGTCACCGAATGTTGGTAACGCAGGTACATAAGGATTACCCTATTCAAATTCAGCTAAAGATTGCACCAATGGGCACTATGTGTCCACCGCCACAATGGCGGTAGCTGAACGCTTATGATTAACCCCCACCCCCTCTTTTTTAAAGAAAGGCAAAGTAAATAAATTAACATTGCATACCAAGACAAATGTCAGAGTATAAAACAATCACATTAGCTACATCTATTGTGTGTCTATTTAAGTGTGCTTTACATTATTTAGTCTGTGAAATAGAGTGCCATGGCCATTAAAGCCGACCCCTGACATTATAAAATTATGCAAAGCTTTCCTCAAAGTTTCAACAAATATCTCATTGCCTTGCTCTGACAAGTGTACCTCATCCTCTTTGAGTAGAGTATGATCAACCGAAGTGAACTCTGGGCAACAAATATATCCCTCTTGATGTGCCAGAAGTTTCATTGCAACAAAGCTATAAACTCGAATCCCGGCTTAAATAAGAGCATGGTTGTCCCTAGCATTACGCCATATCAATCTCAGGTAATATCTGAGACCAAATAATTTTGGTGTTTGGTTACAGAACTAAGATTGAGGCAAAAAAATTATTTATGCTATAACACAAAACACATGATGGAATTCGACCAATGTCGTTGCCATCGCAATGTAGAACCAGGTTATAGTTGTGGGGGATCTTCATACCTTAACATTAATTTGACTTTTTGGGAAGAGATGTCACCATCTCATGCCGCCTTTTCCCTGCGACCAGATATTAGCTTTCAATGTGGATAACCCAAAATTTGACCCCCTATTTTGTCTAGCATAACCAAAAACATGCCATATTATTGACTATCCAAAAATACATATTCTTACACCCTCTGAAATATATGTAAACAAAATGAACATATCTAAAAATAAGATTTTGCATAATGGTAGAAGAAAGCCTATCAAGCTATACTGCTTGAGGTGCTTAAGAAGTAATACAACCAATTGAGTCTTTAGCCATCAATCAAATTTGAGGTTGGTATTCTTCTTTATCTCTTGTAAGCTTTTGATCCTCAAAGACCTAATTCTTGATATAATTGGCAATCTCATATCTACAGAACTTGACAGTCTTGACATGCCTACCACCATCTTTTTCATAACAAAGTTTTTTGGGTGGGGTCTCAAGTACCATCAAGTTTACATTTAAAGCTTATACCTGACAGATAGGTTCGTACCATAGCAGATGACAGATCCTTTAATGAACAACTAGCCACAAATTCTATAATCTATTTTTCATCAGGATGCCGAATCGAATGTGATCCACAAGATAATGAGACAAGCCTTGAACTGTGTATTGTTTAAGTTGGAACAAGTTAAAATATGTGATGTCCCTGATTACTTCAGTACCAGCCCATTCACTTGGCCTCTTGAAAAACAACCAATGATTCTTAAAGAAAGCACCACAACCTAATTCTGAATTCCCTGCACTGTCAGTAAATAATCGGAGTTGATCATCATCTACCCAGTCAATTTGTGGAAAGTAACAGCAGCCATTGAACAACTCTAAACATAGTAAGCCACACTTTCAAGTCTTTCTTAACCACCACAGAAACCCTGATAAAGTGATGTAGTTTACAGACACCTTGCATGATGTCATAAATTATGCCTAGTGAATGCCCGGCCTGACAGAATGGCACGCAAACAAAAATTCAACAAACCTGCAAGAGCCTGAAATCCTTTAGAGTAGCCTTCTTTCTTGACATAAAACTGTTGATCAAATCCTTTAAACTATTCTACTTATCAACTGGGATTTTTAACATCATTTCAACCAAATCTAACTTGAGTGGAAGGCCACATTGTTTTATCATCAGCTAAGGGGACACCTAACTGCTCGCAGAGCCCCATAAAGAATGACATGAGTTCATCACATGTATTCCTACCTGCTCTACCTGGAAACGAAAAATCATCTACCGGTAAGTAATGCACCACAGATTTCTGTCCAGACTATTGCTTCAATATCCATTGCAAATATGATGAAAATTCCTCAAACAGACTACAAGACACCACAAAATATTTATTTTAAAACCAAAAAAAATCTGTCGGGTGAACAGAAAGCAACCTACTTGAGGTCCATTTTACCCATCAAGGCCCCCTTACCCAACAAACATAGTAACCTAACCGCATTATCTAATGAGAAGTAATTGACTGAGGAGAAAGATGGATCAATAAAGGAATTAACACTCGAGTTTTCCGGTTAAGATAAACGATGAATCGACCTAAATGGTCCATCTTTTTTCGGTTCTAAACCTACAGGTGAATTAAAGCCTAAGACTGGGAAAGGGTTTTGAATGGAATTGGCCAGCAACTCTTCCAGCATTAATTTTTTAAAAAAGACTTTTTTTCAGAATTTCAAGCTCATTATCTCTAGCTGACTTAAAATCAAAATATTTAGTAGCTACCCTTGGGCCATTGTAATTTAGTATGAAACCTTCATAAAAACACCTTTGGCAAAATTTCTGAACTTTTCCTATCATAATCATAGTTTTGTAAATAAGATGCAAGAACGTCTACTATAACTGGGGAATAACCTAGGTTCTGCAGATTGTGGTACACCAGGGAATCATGCTCAAGGCTGGGGTGGTCTTGATGAAGGTCCATGGTTCCTGTATTATAATTGGTATCTTTGACCTGAAAAATCTCTAGAAGCATATTGATATTTAGCAGATTGGCTTTTATACATGGATGAGGCCCGCTTCAGTTCAAACATTAATGTAAATAATGGCCCTGCTGTTTTACACAAACCCGCCGAAAATTGTTATAGTCATAGCATTTAAGACCCCCCCCCCCCCGAAGGTTTTTGCACAGGACCCATAAACGATGGTACCATGTATATTAGCCAAAGCTCCTGATGAACTTTTCTCCATGAAACATTTGAATTTTTTGCAATTCTCATTCGAAATTGCTCATCATAAAATTTCCACCTTAAATCAGTCCACCTGCTAGCCCCTAGACAAACAGTGTGGATGTACTTAAGCAAGCCAAAAAAAGAAATTTTGTAGGGTGTACTGTGGCATATATTGAAGAGAAAATCAAAAACGCATCAGTCCACTGCTGTACATTTGTAATTTTAACTGTAGCCCATTTCGGTTCAATTACTACTTCACCATTAGAGACTGTTAGTGTTTGCTTATCAACCATCGGGACCGGATTGGATAGAAGCTGTCCTAAATAAATGTATTCGCCCTTAACATTTATTGTTTGATTTATTCTGTAACATTTGCCCCTAAACTACCACATATACCATCGATCTCATTACCTGTTGTATCAACATGATTGGCAGTCTCTAAATTGACATCAGATTCTGATATATTCTGATATATTTTGAATAAAAGTTTAAATTTGCTTATTACAAAATAGGTATGGATCTCAAGATCAGGGTTGAGAAATTAAATTAAATTGATAATTTGACAATTAAAGTTGGCGATTGAAAAGTTGAAATCATCACGTTTATCATAATGCTTGTTGTAAGTTTACCAACAACGTCTTTTTCTAGTAAAATATCCAAAAATGAGACAGACACGCATCTGTGGTATCCTTGTTTTTAACCTTGCTTGGATATATCGTATTGACATTGAATGAAAGTAATTGTTATTAATTGATAATGCGTCGTCGACATATCTAAATGTTGAGTTGAAGACCAAAGCACATGTTTTCTTCTAATGATTAAGATTTGAAGAAAAAAAAATCTGCTTTATACGAAAACAAAAAAGAGCTTCTGGTAATGATATAATAATAATATCAGCACCCCAAGCAAAAAATACCCAGGATTTAATACTGTAATAGTAAACTATAAATCATGAATTGTTAACTATAACTTACCATACTTTCAAAAATTTTGTTTGAAGTAAATCAGGGTATTTTAGTAGGATTTTTAATTTGATATATACCAGTATATCTTATTTTCTCCGATTCTTGCAATTTCGTCAAAAAGGAAGTGTTAATTGTATATTCAAATACAATTTAAAAAATGTACAACCTTGAAATTTTTAAGAAAAATATTAATGCTATAAACCTCAAACGTTCTATGGCAAAGTTTCATAGTTAACAAAAGTATTAAAGTATTGACAATATTAAACTACCCTGTATAATAAAATAATAAAAAGTTATTGATGGTCATTTTTTGATAGGACTACTTAAACATGCAGTGTTTTCATGTTATGATGACCATGTTCAGAAAATACGCCAGGGAGTGTGTAACTAAGTACATTAGAGTTTTAAGTAAGTCTTATGTACGTTGTAATGAACTTGTTTGCGAATGGAACATATCGTTGGGTTGTTTTGTTTTATATTATATGTGTTATATTATTTATCAGGTCATCACTTCTATATAAGTTTTGAAGATTACGTACTCCATCTACTTGATCAATGCATAGGGCTCACGACAGGTGTGGTCTCTTGACAGGAGATGCCTACTTCTTCAATGCACCTGATCCTTCCAACGATGTCTCAAGTGATCCCTGTTGTTGTCCTTGACGCAACTCTAATGAAAGCTGTATTGAGGGATGCACATCAACACACTTGCTTCCGAGGCTGGATATGACCTATATATTCTGGTTGAGTGATTAAGTTAAAGTGGTTTGAGCAGGTTAATTCCAGATCAACTTTGAGTCTAAGATAGAGCAAACTAACTCATGTATTTGTTTCATTTTTACAATACAAAGCAACAAATAGCACATAATGCACTTAATGCATTGAAAGAATCTTTAATGTTAAGTACATCTGATAAGTTTTTTTAAAGGAAATAATGAATTTCTTTTCACATGGAGAAATAAAAACGTCGTTGTTATTGAAATTATTTAAAACCCAAAATCATATATAGAACGTAGTTACATTTGAGATTTTTTAACCGTAACAGATTCCATTTACATAATGTATTACATTACGCAAATAACAAAGCAAGCTATCTCCATTTCATTGTCAAACACTATTATCGTGAATCTGAGAAATTTTTTTAAAAGTAAGATATTGGTTTAAGTTTATAAGGAATATGCACGTATTTGGCGAGTGATCTGCAGGAGTCATTTTAACGAATCATTTATGGTTTAAACGTCAATGATTTGGTTGGTTGACCATAGCTTGTCACCTTTTAAAAACAGCCATAGGATTTACTTTTCATGCAGTTTGAAATACTTTGTTAGATTGTTAAATTTATGACCGTTTTTCTTAAGAGGTACAATAACAGAATAATGCTTCAGAAAAAATCTATAGGATAAAAGGCATGGATGATATGTGTATATGTACATTTACCTCAGAATGTAAGTAGAGTTGAAAATTGAAATTAATTTCGTTTTCGGTGCAGCAACTGCATGAACAAAATTTATATAATTCAAAATTTTAATAAATCAGTATATAAAATGAGACTTACAAAAGAATTGTTTGCATTAAAAAATATAACGCTCCATGCGAGCCTCGAACGAAAAAAAACATTCAGTTCTAGTACACTTTACCGGCAGCCCCTCTTGCTGAGCTATCACGGCTACAAAAATTGGGAACTTTAAAAGGACAAAGAATCACCACATTTACACAGTTGGATTTTATTGGGAAAAGATTTTTTTGTGGTCTCTGGGTCTTCTCTCCATTTTTTCCAAATGTTTGTTCATTTCTTTGAATTAAGATGTACACAAATAACGTTTCAAAATCATCGTGAGAAAATTCATAGACAGAAAAAAAAAAAAAAATGGAGAAAAACGTGTTTAATAATATGCCATTTTGTACCAAATGTCTGAACAAGCCATCTTTCAAGTTATTTT